>NW_012118733.1:1041499-1043340 GCF_000951035.1 Colobus angolensis palliatus
CAGCCTGGTCTTGAACTCCTGACCTCAGGTGATCCACCTGCCTTGGCCTCCCAAAGTTCTGGGACTACAGGTATGAGCCACCGTGCCCAGCCTATAATTTCTGAATCTGCATTGGCACTTCATTATCACCCAAAGTCCATAGTTTACATCAGAGCTGACTTTTGGTGTTGTACATTCTCTGGGTTTGGACAAATTTATAATGATATGAATCTACTATTATAGTACCATACAGAGTAATTTTACTACTCAAAAAATCCTGTGTGCTTCAACAATCCACTGTCAAACAGGGCAGAACCTTTTATTATTTTGGGGGTAATGTCATCCTTTCCTTCCTTTAACCCCAGGCAACCACTGATCTTTTGATAGATTTACCTTTTCCAAAATGTCATCTAGTTGGAATCACACATACGTAGCCTTTTCAGATTGGCTGCATTCACTTAGCAATATGCATTTAAGGGTTCTCTGTGTCTTTTCATGGCTTGATAGCTCATTTCCTTTTAGTTGTGAATAACATTCCATTGTCTGGATGTAGCAAAGTTTATTTATTCATTTACCTACTGAAGGAAATCTTAGCTGCTTCCAAGTTCTGGCAATCATGAATAAAACTGCTATAAATATCCATGTACAGGTTTTCGTGTGGACATGAGTTTTTAACTCATTTAGGTAAATACAAAGGAGCACAATTGCTGGATTATATAATAAAAATTTGTTTAGCTTTGTAAGAAACTGTCAAACTGTCTTCCAAAGTGGTTGTTACCATTTTGCATTTGCATCAGCAATGAATGAGAGTTCCTGTTGCTCCAACCTCACCACTTGTCAATATTGTCAGTGATCTGGATTGTAGTCATTGTAATAGGTATGTATTGGTATTTCATTGTGGTTTTGATTTGCATTTCGCTGATGACATATGGTGTGAAGCATCTTTCCATATGCTTTGACATCTGTATGTCTTCTTGATAAGGTGTCTGTTAGGGTTTTTAGCTCATTTTAAAAATAAGTCTGCTTGTTTTCTTGTTGTTGAGTTTTTTATATTATTTTATTTTTATTATACTTTAAGTTCTAGGGTACATGTGCACAATGTGCAGCTTTGTTACATAGGTATACATGTGCCATGTTGGTTTACTGCACCCATTAACTCATCATTTACATTAGGTATTTCTCCTAATGCTATCCCTCCGCCAGCCCCCCACCCCATGACAGGCCCCTGTGTGATGTTCCTTGCCCTGTGTCCAAGTGTTCTCATTGTTCAGTTCCCTCCTATGAGTGAGAACATGCAGTGTTTGGTTTTCTGTCCTTGAGATAGTTTGCTCAGAATGATGGTTTCCAGCCTCATCCATGTCCCTGCAAAGGACATGAACTCATCCTTTTTTATGGCTACATAGTATTTCATGGTATATATTTGGCACATTTTCTTAATCCAGTCTATCATTGATGGACAATACCAAGTTTTTGGTATTGTGAATAGTGTTGCAATAAACATACATGTGAATGTGTCTTTATAGTAGCATGGTCTGTAATCCTTTGGGCATTCCCACTAATGGGATTGCTTGGTCAAATGGTGCTTCTAGTTCTAGATCCTTGAGGAATCGCCATACTGTCTTCCACAATGGTTGAACTAATTTACACTCCCACTAACAGTGAAAAAGCATTCCTATTTCTCTACATCCTCCCCAGCATCTGTTTTTTTCCTGACTTTTTAATGATCGCCATTTCAACTGGTGTGAGATGGTATCTCATTGTGGTTTTGATTTGCATTTCTCTGATGGCCAGTGATGATCAGCATTTTTTCATGTGTCTGTTGGCTGTATGAATGTCTTCTTTTGAGAAGTGTCTGTTCATAT
>NW_012118733.1:1043800-1056180 GCF_000951035.1 Colobus angolensis palliatus
TGTTTTGGTAGTACCATGCTGTTTTGGTTACTGTAGCCTTCTAGTATAGTTTGAAGTCAGGTAGCATGATGCCTCCAGCTTTGTTCTTTTGGCTGAGGATTGTCTTGGCAATGTGGGTTCTTTTTTGGTTCCATATGAGCTTTAAAGTAGTTTTTTCCAATTCTGTGAAGAAAATCATTGGTAGCTTGATGGGGATGGCATTGAATCTATAAATTGCCTTGGGCAATGTGGCCATTTTTATATTGATTCTTCCTATCCATGAACATTGAATGTTCTTCCATTTGTTTGTGTCCTCTTTTATTTCATTGAGCAGTGGTTTGTAGTTCCCCTTGAAGAGGTCCTTCACCTCCCTTGTAAGTTGGGTTCCAAGGTATTTTATTCTCTTTGAATTGTGAATGGGAGTTCACTCATGATTTGGCTCTCTGTTATTGGTATAAAAGAATGCTTGTGATTTTTACACATTGATTTTGTATCCTGAGACTTTGCTGAAGTTGCTTATCAGTTTAAAGAGATTTTGGGCTGAGATGATGGGGTTTTCTAAATATACAACCATGTCATCTGCAAACAAGGACAATTTGACTTCCTCTTTTCCTAATTGAATACCCTTTATTTCTTTCTCTTGCCTGATTGTCCTGGCCAGAACTTCCAACACTATGTTGAATGGGAGTGGTGAGAGAGGGCATCATTGTCTTGTGCCAGTTTCCAAAGAGAATACTTCCAGTTTTTGCCCATTCAGTATGATATTGGCTGAGGGTTTGTCATAAATAGCTCTTATTATTTTGAGATACATCCCATGAATACCTAGTTTATTGAGAGTTTTTAGCATGAAGGGCTGTTGAATTTTGTTGAAGGCCTTTTCTGCAACTATTGAGATAATCATGTGGTTTTTGTCTTTGGTTCTGTTTATGCAATGTATTACATTTATTGATTTACATATGTTGAACCAGCCTTGCATCCCAGGAATGAAGCCTACTTGATCGTGGTGGATAAGCTTTTTGATGTGCTGCTGGATTTGGTTTGCCAGTATTTTACTGAGGATTTTCGCATAGATGTTCATCAGGGATATTGGTCTAAAATTCTTTTTTTGTTGTGTCTCTGCCAGGCTTTGGTATCAGGATGATGCTGGCCTCATAGAATGAGTTGGGGAGAATTCCCTCTATTTCTATTGATTGGAATAGTTTCAGAAGGAATGGTACCAGCTCCTCTTTGTACCTCTGGTAGAATTTGGCTGTGAATCTGTCTGGTCCTGAACTTTTTTTGATTGGTAGGCTATTAATTATTTATTGCCTCAATTTCAGAGGCTGTTATTGGTCTATTCAGATATTCAATTTTTTCCTGGTTTAGTCTTGGAAGGATGTATGTGTCTAGGAATTTATCCATTTCTTCTAGATTTTCTAGTTTATTTGTGTAGAGGTGTTTATAGTATTCTTTGATGGTAGTTTGTATTTCTGTGGGATTGGTGGTGATATCCCCTTTATCATTTATTATTGCATCTATTTGATTCTTCTCTCTTTTATTCTGTATTAGTCTTGCTAGTGGTCTATCAATTTTGTTGATCTTTTCAAAAAGCCAACTCCTGGACTCATTGATTTTTTGAAGGGTTTTTTAGTGTCTCTATCTTCTTCAGTTCTGCTCTAATCTTAGTTATTTCTTGCCTTCTGCTAGCTTTTGAATGTGTTTGCTCTTGCTTCTCTAGTTCTTTTCATTGTGATGTTAGGGTGTTGATTTTAGATCTGTTCTGCTTTCTCTTGTGTGCATTTAGTGCTATAAATTTACCTCTACACACTGCTTTAAATGTGTCCCAGAGATTCTGGTAAGTTGTATCTTTGTTCTTATTGGTTTCAAAGAACATCTTTATTTCTGCCTTCATTTTGTTATGTAGTCATTCAGTAGTCATTCGGGAGCAGGTTGTTCAGTGTACATGTAGTTGTGCGGTTTTGAGTGAGTTTCTTTATCCTGAGTTCTAATTTGATTGCACTGTGGTCTGAGAGACAGTTTGTTGTGATTTCTATTCCTTTACATTTGCTGAGGAGTGTTTTACTTCCAACTATGTGGTCGATTTTGGAATAAGTGTGATGTGGTGCTGAGAAAATGTATATTCTGTTGATTCGGGGTGGAGAGTTCTGCAGATGTCTATTAGGTCTGCCTGGTGCAGAGCAGAGTTCAAGTCCTTGATATCCTTGTTAACCTTCTGTCTCATTGATCTGTCTAATATTGACAGTGGGGTGTTAAGGTCTCCCATTATTATTGTGTGGGAATCTAAGTCTCTTTGGAGGTCTCTAAGGACTTGCTTTATGAATCTGGGTGCTCCTGTATTGGGTGCATGTATATTTAGCTCTTCTTGTTGTGTTGATCCCTTTACCATTATGTAATGGTCTCCTTTGTCTCTTTTGATCTTTGTTGGTTTAAAGTTTGTTTTATCAGAGACTAAGATTGCAACCCCTGCTTTTTTTGCTTTCCATTTGCTTGGTAGATCTTCCTCCATCCCTTTATTTTGAGCCTATGTGTGTCTCTGCATGTGAGATGGGTCTCCTGAATATAGCACACTGATGGGTCTTGACTCTTTACCCGATTTGCCAGTCTGTGTCTTTTAATTGGGGCATTAACCCATTTACATCTAAGGGTAATATTGTTATGTGTGAATTTGATCCTGTCATTATGGTGTTCGCTGGTTATTTTGCCTGTTAGTTGATGTAGTTTCTTCATAGCATTGATGGTCTTTACAATTTGGAATGTTTTTGCAGTGGCTGGTACTGGTTGTTCCTTTCCATGTTTAGTGCTTCCTTCAGGAGCTCTTGTAAGGCAGGCCTGGTGGTGACAAAATCTCTCAGCATTTGCTTGTCTATAAAGGATTTTATTTCTTCTTCACTTATGAAGCTTAGTTTGGCTGGATATGAAATTCTCGGTTGAAAATTCTTTTCTTTAAGAATGCTGAATATCAACCCCCACTCTCTTCTGGTTTGTAGGGTTTCTGCAGAGAAATCTGTTGTTAGTCTGATGGGTTTCCCTTTGTGGGTAATCTGACCTTTCTCTCTGGCCACACTTAACATTTTTTCCTTCATTTCAACCTTGGTGTACCTGACAATTATGTGTCTTGTGGTTGCTGTTCTCGAAGGGTATCTTTTGTGATGTTCTCTGTATTTCTTGAATTTGAATGTTGTCCTGCTTTGCTAGGTTGGGGAAGTTCTCCTGGATAATATCCTGAAGAGTGTTTTCCAACTCAGTTCCATTCTCCCTGTCACTTTTAGGTACACCAATCAGATGTAGATTTGATATTTTCACATAGTTCCATATTTCTTGGAGGCTTTGTTCATTTCTTTTTACTCTTTTTGTCTCTAAACTTCTCCTCTTGTTTTAGTTCTTTAATTTGGTCTTCAATCACTGATACCCTTTCTTCCACTTGATCTAATCAATTAGCTATTGAAGCTTGTGCATGCATCATGTAGTTCTCATGCCATGTTTTTCAGCTCCATCAGGTCATTTAAGGTTTTCTCTACACTGTTTATTCTAGTTAGCCATTCATCTAATCTTTTTTCAAGGTTTTTTAGCTTCCTTGCAATGGTTTCAAATGTCCTACTTTAGCTTGGAGAAGTCTGTTATTACTGACCTTCTGAAGCCTGCTTCTGTCAGCTTGTCAAAGTCATTCTCCATCCAGCTTTGTTCGTTGCTGGTGAGGAGTTGCAATCCTTTGGAGGAAAAGAGGCGCTCAAGTTTTTAGAATTTTTAGCTTTTCTGCTCTGGTTTCTCCCCATCTTTGTGGTTTTATCTACCTTTGGTCTTTGATGCTGGTGACCTCAGATGGGGTTTTGGTGTGGATGTCCTTTTTGTTGACGTTGATGCTATTCCTTTCTGTTTGTTAGTTTTCCTTCTAAGAGTCAGGTCCCTCAGCTTCAGGTCTGTTAGAGGTCCACTCCAGACCCTGTTTGCCTGGGTATCACCAGCGGAGGCTGCAGAACAGCAAATACTGCAGTACATCAAATATTGCTGCCTGTTCCTTCCTCTGGAACCTTTGTCTCATAGGGGCACCCGGCTGTATGAGGTGTCAGTCGGCTCCTACTGGGAGGTGTCTCCTGATTAGGCTACACGGGGGTCAGAGACCCACTTGAGGATGCAGTCTGTTCATTCTCAGAGCTCAAACACTGTGCTTAGAGAACCACTGCTCTCTTCAGAGATGTGAGACAGGGACATTTAAGTCTGCAGAAGTTTCTGCTGCCTTTTGTTCAGCTATGCCCTGCCCCCAGAGCTGGGGTCTACGGAGGCAGCAGGCCTTGCAGAGCTGTGGTGGGCTTTGCCCAGTTGGAGCTTCCCCAGCCACTTTGTTTAACCACTCAAACCTCAGCAATGGTAGATGCCCTTCCCCCTACCAGGCTACTGCCTGGCAGGTCGATCTCAGACTGTTGTGCTAGCAGTGAACAAGGCTCCATGGGCATGGGACATGCTGAGCAGGGTGGGGGATATAATCTCCTGGTGTGCCATTTGCTAAGACTGTTAGAAAAGCACAGTATTTGGGTGGGAGTGTCCCAATTTTTCAGGTACAGTCTGTTACGGCTTCCCTTGGCTAGGAAAGGGAAGTCCCCTGACCCCTTGTGCTTCCCAGGTGAGGTAACGCCCTGCCCTGCTTCAGCTCACCCTCTGTGGGCTGTACTCACTGTCCAACTGGTGCCATTGAGATGAACTAGGCACCTCAGTTGAAAATGCAGAAATCACCGTCTTCTGCATTGTTCACGCTGGGAGCTGCAGACCGGAGCTGTTCCTTTTCGGCCACCTTGGAACAGAATCCTGTTGAGTTTTAAGAGTTGTCTCCTGGAACTCTTTTTTATTTTCTCTTTAAAAGAAGGCTTGTCTTTGCAGTACACATTCTATGTGGCTTCTAGAAGTAGTGTGGAGTTAACATTGAGGTATATTTAAGGTTAGCAGACAACTGTTGCAATCTATTCAATGACTAGTTTATTTACTCATCAAACATGTATTTGTAAATTACTGTATAGCAGGTGCTATGATAAGTGCTCAGATTTTAAAGATTATATTTGCTGGCCTCAAACAGCTTCTAGACTAATGTGAAGTCAGGTACATAAATACATAATTTCCATGTTACCGTAAACAATGTTATAATAAAGAAAGTTAGAAAGTGTGATGAGAACTCAGAGAAGGAAGAACTTTATGGAGTCTGGAACTCAGGAAGTGGGGGAGCTGGAATTGAGCTGGATGATATAACGTGAGTAGATAGGGGAGGAAAAGTTTGCTAGCTGGGAAAGGGCCAAAGGAGAAAAGGCTTTCTAAAGAATGAGAGAAATTCCCTTTCAGCCTTGGGGAGAAATGCAAGAACATGGTGTGTCGATGAGAATTTCAGGTAGTTCAGTGTGCCTGGAGTTCTCTGAGAGATTATGGCCAATGTTGAACTTTATTGGTACTAAATCCCATCCTTTAAAGAAGTAGGATTGACAGTTATTTTTATTTTTTATTTTTCTGGGGGACAGAATCTCACTCTGTTGCCCAGGCCAGAGTGCAATGATGTGATCTCGGCACACCACAACCTCAGCCTCCCACGTTCAAGTGATTCTTCTGCCTTAGTCTCTCAAGTAGCTGGGATTATAGGTGTACACCACCAGGCCCGGCTAATTTTCATATTTTTAGTAGAGATGGGGTTTCACTTTGTTGGCCAGGCTGGTTTTGGACTCTTGACCTCAGGTGATCTGCCCGTGTCTGCCTCCCGAAGTGCTGGGATTACAGGCATGGACCACTGTACCTGGCCGACAGTTTTATTGAAGTCTTCCCATATCATCTGAGTTTTAATGAAGATCTTAATTTCTAAACACTCCAAGGGTGCTAGGAATCATAAATCCTGTCAATCAAGTAGAGATCACCAAATCATTGCAAGGCTTTGATATGAACAAAAATGAATAACTGCCCTTCCTGTCTGGAACCGTAGACCTTAGGAAAGAGTTCCTCAAAACTCAAAGATCTCTTTTTATAGGTGATAGTCCTTAGTTTTATTTAGGAAAGAAGAAAGTTTATGAAATATTTTCTTGGAGTTCCACAAATCATGGAACTGCTGGGAGGCATCATGGAGGATCTTGAGTATTTGACCTGAAATAAAAATGGCTTAGTAGTACTCCCCTCACTTCTTACTGAGAAAGTCCCTTGGCCAGATCTACTGAGCACCCACTGTCTCAGTCAGTGTTTCACAAGTGAGATTCCTAGACCTTAGCATTAGCAACACCTGGGAGGTTGTTGGAAGTGCACTTTCTCAGGTCCCACCATAGACCTCCTGTGTCAGGAACTTTGGGGCTGGAGCTTAAAACTTTGTGTTTTAACAAGCACTTCCAAGGAGTCTGATGCACAATGCATGCTTAAGTTTGAGAATCACTGGTCTCAGTGATTGCTGGTGAAATTTTCTGTTGCTATTCTATATCTTGCCAAGTGAGGGAGCATTTTGTAGGTCTTTGCCACACTCTACCCCTCTTTCCTAAAGACCCAAGCAACTTTTCTAAAAGAGGGCTGACTAGTTAGTCATCAAATACAAGAACAACTCTTTTTGTTACTTTTTTATTATAAAAGATACATAACCTAAAATTTGCCATTTAAACCCTTTTAAAGTACAATTCAGGCATTAGTTACACTCACAATATTGTACAACTATCTCCACTATCTATTGTCAAAACTTTGTTGTTACCCCCCAAATTCTGTCTGTCATCTTTAAGCAGTAACTTCCCACTCCCCTTCCCTTCAGTCCCTGGTAACCACTAATCTACTTTCTGTCTCTATTCCTCAGTGTTTTATGGGTAGCTCATGTAAGTGGAATGAATTGCACAATATTTTTCTTTGTGTGAATGACAACATTTTGAAATGCTGGTTGCATTCATGCTGGAAGGTGCTAAGCCTTGGTACCGCATATAGCCCTGTTACATCTCAGTCATACAGGACAGATAACAGTCAGGTTTGTCTTCACTGTGCTCTTTAACTGGAGCAAAATCAGATACGTTTTTGTTCATCTATTGAATCAGAAACTGTCTGCTGGGTGCCTGCTCTGTGCTGTGCATTGAGATAGGATATTACATCTTTTCTTTTGTGCTGCCAGATATTTCAAGAGTGGATTATATCATAGGCACATTTGACTTATAAGAATTCAACTAAATGTGTGATATGGTAAATATTCTATTATAGTCAAATAGCAAACATTCTGTAGAATTCTATTTTGCATATATATGCTTAATTATATTCTTTACTCATTATACCTATATATACATATTACAGTATAGGATTATAGTTGTACATCCATGTATAATGTACTTTTTGAATTGTTTAAAGAAGTTACATCATTTTAAGGGTATCGTTTGCCTTAAGTGCTAACTTGAGAGTCACACCTCTATGTAGAAAGAGACTCTCTTGTTTGTGAGAACTTATTGCAATCCCAGTCTGTTCCTTTCCCCTCAGACATTAGCTTTTTCCTTCTCACTGCTGGGGATTCCCAGAAGCTTTTGTCTGAGGCTTGTCCTGATGCTGTTGCTTGTGAATTCAGAAGTACTTCAAAACCATTTCTCCTTTGCAGAGTCTCTGCTTATGACAAGCCAGGCAGAATGGGGCCCTCCCAGCCTCGATTGCGGTGCTCTGCTCCTGGTTCCATCTGAGGCAGTAGCCACCCTCTGTCACACTCCCTGCTGAGTGTTTGTAACCAATCCAGTCTGAGATCTGGGTTTCATTTTCCCTCATAAAAATTTGCCATGATTGATGAGGATTCCTGCATCTGTCTGTGACAGCATCTGGATAGAGTTGTAGGGGAGGAGGTTCTTTGTTTCCAAAGAGAAATGGACAAGTTCCATCTTAGGCACAGGATCTGGTTCCATTTCTGCATCATATGTTTATGCTTTTTCTTTCCTTTTAGCATGTAGGAGCCATCTCAGTTACTGTTTCTGTTTTCTCCTCTCTCCCTTGAAAATGGTGATTAGCAAGATCCATGTGTTACCGCTTTCCTTGGTCACCTGGCTCTGTGTGTGTGTGTGTGTGTGTGTGTATGTGTGTGTGTGTGTATGTGTGTGTGTGTGATTTTATCCATCCTGCTAGTCCCTCTCAATCCCTGCAGGAGGCCGGCCCTGTAGCAGATGGTTTTCTAAGCAACATGTTCAATCCCTTGTAAAAGTCCTCCCGCTTTATCCACCTGTTATCTGGCTAACTCCTTTGGGTTTTCACTTTCTTTTCCGCTGCAAAAACCCCTTGTCCCACTGCAAACTCTAGTGAGGTTCTAGATTAAATTCTAGGGCCACCTTCTTCCTTCTTTCTGAAATCTTCCCAGAAAAGCTCGCCAGTGCCAGTGCTCAATGTGGTGTTGGACAGCAGGTGTGAATGACCTGACATTGGAGTGAGACAGATGCCCAGTGAAGTTCCAGATCTGCTGCTTTCTAACATGGCTTACTTCAGGCAGGTTGAGTTACTTTTTTAGTCCCTTCATCTGTAAAATGGTGATTGTTATGAGAAGTAACTGAGCTAGTATTTTCTCAGCAATCTCACAGCAATCTCTCAAGAAATCCCATTAGTTCTAAATTTAAGACATATCCACGTGCTTCTTGAGATCACACCAATTGTACCATGAAGAACAGTTTGAAGTGAAGGGGTCCTAGAGTGGATATGGATGCATCATTTTGGGAGCTATTGCAATAGGTGAAAAACGATACTTGTGTGATTTCTATTTATTTAGATCTTTAACAGTATTTTTTAAAGTGTTCTCTAGTTCTCAGTATAAGAGGATGTCTTTTGTTAAATTGATTATCAGGAATTGTATTCTTTTGCTGCTAAGATTAGTGGGATTTAAACAAAATCATTTCTGAATTTTCATTGCTAATGTATAGAGATACAATTGATGTTTGTATGTTAATCTGTTATGTCCACCTTGCAAAACTTGTTTATTAGTTTTCATAGTTTTTAGTGACTTTAAGATTTTTCTGTACCCAAGATCATACCATCTGCAAATAGACATAGTTTTATTTCTTGTTTTCTAACCTACATGTCATTTATTTATTTATTCATTTATGCCTAAGTGCCCTGGCTACAATCTCCAGTATAATGTTAGGCAGAGGTAGCAGAATATGTGTCTTTATCTTATTTCTGATCTTAGGGGAAAAGCTTTCAATCTTTTGAGGTAGCAGAATATGTGTCTTCATCTTATTTCTGATCTTAGGGGAAAAACTTTCAATCTTTCTTCATTAAGTATCATATTAACTGTGGATTTTCTGTAGGCCACTTTTTCAGGTTGAGGAAGTTTTCTTTGATTCCATCTTATTGAATAATTTTGTAAGAGAAATGTGATGGATTTTATCAAATACTTTTCCTGTGTTTTGAGATAATCAGTTATTTTCAAATTCTTTATTCTATTAATATGGTGGGTTACTACATTGACCGAATTTCGGATGTCAAACCAACCCTGCATTCCTGGACTAAATCCTATTTACTCCTGTGTGTAATCCTTTTTACTTGTTGCTGTGTTTAGTTTGCTCCACATGGCTTTCTACTGGTCTCTGGTGTCTACTCTCGTCTTCCTAGAGTCCTTTAAAAAAAAAAAAGTAGAGTTGTCAGAGAAGTCTTCTTAAAACATGCTAAATCATTGCTCAAAATCCAGTAGAGAATCCTCCACTTACAGTGAAGCCAAAGCCCTTACAGTACCTACCTCATCTCAGTCCTGCTGCACTCCTGTCATCCTCAACTCTAGAAGCCCTGTCCATCTCACTGTTCCTTGAACCGGTCAGGGCTATTGTCACCTTAGTGTCTGCACTGGCTGTCCCCTCAGCTTAGCAGATGCTTCTCCTGATAATTGCATGACAACCATTTCCTTTCCATATTTTTGTTTATATGTTGCTTCATCAATGAAATCTACTCCAGCCAACCTTTAAAAACTTGTAACACATTCCTGTACAGCTGATCTCTTTACCTTGTTATTGCTTTTTCTTTTTTTCCCATGGCATTTATCACCTCTAAGAATACTAATTTAGTGTACTTTTCAAAAATACTCTTGTCTATTAGTTATTTCATTCATTTTAATTCCCTCAAACATAAGCTCTTTGAGTGTAAGAGTCTTTGGTTTATCAATTTGTCCTGACACATAGCAAGTGCTCAGAAAATATTTATTGAATAAAAGAATAATATTACTAAGGCTCTTAGACCAGTGCCTAGCTTTTAAAAAAGATTAAGCACACATTTGATGGTCATCTGTATTCATAAGACTAAGTGGTAGGGGTAGAATAGTGCAAAACAAAACACGTTTCCTATTTTCTGGAGCTTGTAGAGTGGAAGAGGAGACAGACATTAATAAAATAATCACACAACTGAGTGAATAATTGCAAACTAAGTTGTGCAATGAGAAAAGAGGAAAAAAGGATGAGTGTACCTAATAGAGAACTCTAGGGGTCAAGGAAGTCTTTCTAGAGGAAATGATATCTAAGTTAGGATGTAAAGGATAAAGTATGAGATACAGGTAAAGAAGGGGAGAAATTCCCAGAGCATTTTAGGCTGCAGCATTAGCAAGGTCAAAGGACAAGTCATGGGAACATGCTCTAGGTCTTGGAAAACGGACAGGGGGGCAGAGGTATAGACAGCAGGACAAAGTGGTGTGGGACAAAGCTGGAGAGGATGGCAGCTGCCAAATTTGGTAGGGCCTCCTGGTCCATGTTTCAGATTTGGATTTTCATCCAGAGCAAGAGTGGATGTGGGGTAGCAATGTGAGGGTGCTCAAATCAGAGCTTCTGATTGAGAAGACCACTCTAGATGCAGACTGGAGAACAGCTTGAAGGAGATATAGAGTGGATATGGATGGATTAGTTTTGGGGCTATAGTAGTAGTTGGGTGAGAGATATTTGGGTGATTTTAGTTTATTTAATTTCTTTTTGCCCTATTACATTTTCCAATATACCTAAGGAGTAACCTAGGAAGTTAAAATATATATTCCACCCAAGGACCAATAGCTCCAGAAATTACATTTCTCATTGAAGTACCAGACCCTCACATGCTTAGGCTGGGGTGACAACAGCAGAGATCAAAGGGAATGGACAAGCTAAGAGCACTCTAGTAGTTGTGAAGTGGTGTTTGAGGAAATAATGAGATCTAGGTGGAAAGGGCAGGTAGTGTTAAGGGTGCATGTTCAGCTTCTAGAAAGATAGTATTTCCACTCTCTGAAAAGGGGAAGTGTGGAGAGGGTCATGTCTTGGTGAAGTGAATGTTAGGTTCCTGGTACCTGGATGCTAAAGATTGAAGAAGCTTTGGGTGGGGGACAAACTCTCAGGTGGGCCCCCCCATGATCCTCACCTCCTGCTGTTTATACCTTTATGTTATTTCCTGCCCTTGAGGATGGAAAAGAGCTGCAACTTGTTTCTAATGCACAGAATATGGCAAGGTAAGGACATGTCATCCCTGGTCACCCCTGTGATTATGTTACATAATTGTGTTATAAGAGTTCATTGCATACATACTCTGTATAGAAACACTCCTCATTGATGAAGTAAGCAGTTATGTTGGGGAAACCCCCATTGCGAAGAATAGTTGGTGACTTGTAGAAACTGCACATAGCCTCTAGGAATGCAAAGTGGATTCCTACTATCTATTGATACAGCAAGCAGGTAGTGTCCTCAGTCCTGGCACTGCAAGGAAAGTATTTTGCCAAGAACCTGTTTGAGCTGGGAAACATCCTTCCCCAGCTGAGCCTCAAGATGAAGATTCAACCCTGGCTGATGCCTTGATTGCAGCCTTGTCAGACCCTAAGCTGAGGATCCACCTAAGCTGTGGGATTCCTGCCCCACATAAACTGTGAGATAATACATGAATATTGTTTCAAGCTGCTACAATTGTGGTAACATTACACTGCAATTGATAACTAATATTGGTGGCACTTGCTATATCTAGGCCATCTGTGCCACAGAATATTTAACTTCCAAGAGATAGTTCCGTCCTGTGTTTCCTCCATGTGCCCAGGGATAGGAGCACATTTTTTTCTCCAGTGACCTCTCCTGACTGGTGAATGATGACCCTGCAGGCTCATTGCCTACAAACACATATACACAGATAAATCCACTTCCTCACTTGGTACCCATTCCACCGTCCATGATCCAACAATGGCGTTCAAGTTATTAGGTTGGTGCAAATGTATTTGTGGTTTTTGCTATTACTTTAAATAGCAAAAATTACGTTTGGACCAACCTAATAATATTACATTTCAGGGGCTGTAGTATGCTTTTTAACTTAATTTAATTAAAATTTTACTTTATCTCATTGTGGTTTTGATTTGCATTTTGCTGATGGAGAGTTATGATGAGCATTTTTTCATGTGTGTTGGCTGTATGAATGTCTTCTTTTGAGAAGTGTCTGTTCATATCCTTTGCCCACTTTTTGATGGGGTTGTT
>NW_012118733.1:1056881-1057342 GCF_000951035.1 Colobus angolensis palliatus
ATTGAATCTATAAATTACCTTGGGCCGTATGGCCATTTTCACAATATTGATTCTTCCTATCCATGAGCATGATATGTTCTTCTATTTGTTTGTGTCCTCTTTTATTTCACTGAGCAGTGGTTTGTAGTCCCCTTGAAGAGGTCCTTTACATCTCTTGTAAGTTGGATTCCTAGGTATTTCATTCTCTTTGAAGCTATTGTGAATGGGAATTCATTCATGATTTGGCTCTCTGTTTGTCTGTTAATGGTGTATAAGAACACCTGTGATTTTCACACATTGATTTTATATCCTGAGAGTTTGTTGAGGTTGCTTATCGGTTTAAGGAGGTTTTGGGCTGAGGCAATGGGGTTTTCTAAATATACAATCACGTCATCTGCAAACAGGGACAATTTGACTTCCTCTTTTCCTAACTGAATACCCTTTATTTATTTCTCTTGCCTGATTGCCCTAGCCAGAACTTC
>NW_012118733.1:1059299-1060601 GCF_000951035.1 Colobus angolensis palliatus
GTGGTGACAAAATCTTTAAGCATTTGCTTGTCTGTAAAGGATTTTATTTCTCCTTCACTGATGAAACTTAGTTTGGCTGGATATGAAATTCTGGGTTGAAGATTCTTTTCTTTAAGCATGTTGTATATTGGCCCCCACTCTCTTCTGGCTTGGAGAGTTTCTGCCGAGGGATCTGCTGTTAGTCTGATGGGCTTCCCTTTGTGTGTAACCTGACCTTTCTCTCTGGCCGCCCTTAACATTTTTTCCTTCATTTCAACTTTGGTGAATCTGACAATTATGTGTCTTGGAGTTGCTCTTCTTGAGGAGTATCTTTGTGGCATTCTCTGTATTTCCTGAATTTGAATGTTGGCCTGCCTTACTAGGTTGGGGAAGTTCTCCTGGATGATATCCTGCAGTGTTTTCCAACTTGGTTCTCTTTTCCCCGTCACTTTCAGGCACACCAATCAGACGTAGATTTGGTCTTTTCACATAATCCCATGTTTCTTGGAGGGTTTGTTCATTTCTTTTTACTCTTTTTTCTCTACACTTCTCTTCTCACTTCATTTCATTCATTTGATCTTCAATTGCTGATACTCTTCCAGATGATCGAGTAGGTTACTGAAGCTTGTGCATTTGTCATATAGTTCTTGTGTTATGGTTTTCATCTCTATCAGTTCTTTTAAGGACTTCTCTACATTGGTTATTCTAGTTAGACATTCGTCAAATCTTTTTGCAAGGTTTTTACCTTCTTTGCGCTGGTTACATACTTCCTCCTGTAGCTCTGAGAAGTTTGATCAACTGAAGCCTTCTTCGCTCAACTCGTCAAAGTCATTCTCCGTCCAGCTTTGTTCCGTTGCTGGCAATGAGCTGCATTCCTTTGGAGGGGGAGATACGCTCTGATTTTTTGAAATTCCAGCTTTTCTGCACTGCTTTTCCTCCATCTTTGTGGTTTTATGTGCCTTTGGTCTTTGATGATGGTGACATACTGATGGGGTTTTGGTGTGGGTGCCCTTTCTGTTTGTTAGTTTTCTTTCTAACAATCAGGACCCTCAGCTGCAGGTCTGTTAGAGTTTGCTTGAGGTCCACTCCAGACCCTGTTTGCCTGGGTACCGTCAGCAGAGGCTGCAGAAGATAGAATATTGCTGAACAGCGAGTGTTGCTGTCTGATTCTTGCTCTGGAAACTTCGTCTCAGGGGTGTACCCCACTGTGTGAGGTGTGAGGTGTCGGTCTGCACCTAGTGGGGGATGTCTCCCAGTTAGGCTACTCAGGGGTCAGGGACCCACTTGAGCAGGCAGTCTGTCCATTCTCAGATCTCAACCTCC
>NW_012118733.1:1061316-1189170 GCF_000951035.1 Colobus angolensis palliatus
TAGTGGGGGATGTCTCCCAGTTAGGCTACTCAGGGGTCAGGGACCCACTTGAGCAGGCAGTCTGTCCATTCTCAGATCTCAACCTCCATGCTGGAGATCCACTGCTCTCTTCAAAGCTGTCATACGGCGGCATTTATCTCTGCTGAAGTTTCTGCTGCTTTTTGTTTAGCTATGACCTGTCCCCAGAGGAGGAGTCTACAGAGGCAGACTGGACTCCTTGAGCTGCAGTGGTCTCCACCCAATTCAAGCTTCCTGGTGGCTTTGTTTACGTACTTAAGCCTCAGCAATGGTGCATGCCCCTCCCCCAGCCTCACTGCTGCCTTGCAGTTAGATCTCAGACTGCTGTGCTAGCAATGAGGGAGGCTCTGTGGGCGTGGGACCCTCTGGGCCAGGTGTGAGATATAATCTCCTGGTGTGCCGTTTGCTAACACCCTTGGTAAAGCACAGTATTAGGATGGGAGTTACCGGATTTTCCAGGTGTTGTGTGTCTCAATTTCCTTTGGCTAGGAAAAGGAATTTCCTTCCCCCTTACACTTCCTCGCCCTGCTTCAGCTCTCGCTGGTTGGGCTGCACCCATGGACCAGCGCCAACTGTCCGACACAACCCAGTGAGATGAACCCAGTACCTCAGTTGAAAATGCATAAATCACCTGTCTTCTGTGTCACTCACGCTAGGAGCCAAAGGCTGGAGCTGTTCCTATTCGGCCATCTTGGGCACACCCCCATCTTTTAATTTTTTCACACGTATGTTTATTGCAGCACTATTCACAATAGCAAAGACTGAGAATCAACCCAAATGTCCATCAGTGACAAACTGGATTAAGAAAATGTGGCACATATACACTATGGAATACTATGCAGCCGTAAAAAAGGATGCATTCATGTCCTTTGTAGGGACATGGATGCAGCTAGAAACCATCATTCTCAGCAAACTGTCGCAAGAACAGAACACCAAATGGGAATTGAACAATGAGATCACTTGGACACAGGAAGGGGATCATCACACACCAGGGCCTGTCATAGGGTGGGGGGAGGAGGGAGGGATAGCATTGGGAGATATACCTAATGTAAATGACCAGTTAATGGGTGCAGCACACCAACATGGCTCATGTATACATATGTAACAAACCTGCACATTGTGCACATGTACCCTGGAACTTAAAGTATAATAATAATAATAAAAATTTTACTTTATCTTACTCTTCACACCATCCCATGTTAGATCTTATACCTGCTTTATAGATGAGAAACCTATGAGATTCAGAGAGATCAAGTAAACCCAGAACCCAGAAGCAGAAAAGAGGCTGCTCCAAGCTTCAAAACCAAGCCCTCTACTTCCTAATTTAGCAACTCAGTCCTGCCACTCAAAGATGCCTGTGACTTGCTTCTCCTTGAATTCTTTGTCTTTGTCTCCCTGACCACCATTGAACATCTAAACCCACTTAAGCTGTACCAAACTGTGCTGTGTAGAATCTTGAGTCAAACAGTGGACTCAAGCTGGACAAGTTGTTTGCTTCATTCGCTCTGTGATGTGTGAATCCTCTGACCTTGCACCAGTCATCTAACCTCTTGATCTCCACAGTCCTTATTTGCAAGATAAAAATATTGCACAGAGAGATATTTTAATTTCTTTCTAGAATTATGTTAAAAGTAAAGAGATGACTTTAGGAGCACTAGATTTAAATTCACCCAGAGGTAGGCCTGTAGCTAATGCTGCCTCTTTTTTTTTTTAGACGGAGTCTCACTCTGTTGCCCAGGCTAGAGTGCGGTGGCACAATCTCTGTTCACTGCAACCTCTTCCGCCCAGGTTCAAGCAATTCTCCTGCCTCAGCCTCCTGAGTAGCTGGCATTACAGGTGCCTGCCACCACGCCCAGCTAATTTTTTGTAGTTTTCAGTAGAGATGAGGTTTCACCATCTTGGCCAGGCTGCTGTTGAACTCTTGACCTTGTGATCCACCTGCCTCAGCCTCCCACAGTGCTGGGATTACAGGCATGAGCCACCACACCCAGTCAATACTGCCTCTTGTTAGCTGCTGAACCTTGGGAAGATTATTTACCCCTTTGTGAACGGCATTATTGCTGTTTGTAAAACAAGACTAATAATTTCACTCTCTAGCATTCCCATGAAGATCAAATGTGATGTATAATTATGTATATGGGACATTTAGCTTGCTACTTGGCATTTATAGGGGCTCCCTAAATAGGGATGATAAATATTCAAGACTCTTTTTTAATGACTCTTAAAATTTACTTCAACTTGAAGACATAAATTGAACTGTGGCAGTTCTGTGGCTTTTTGCTAAAATCTTAAGAGGATGTTTACAAATTTGCCAGTAGTTTAAACTTAGCTTTTTCTGAAGAGGAGAGTGGAAGTGAACCGTGACCTCTAGAATCTTAACTGAGTTATCCTACGGTGTGAAAATAGATAGGATGGGGGCCATTCCACTTTGCCTTTGGCTGTTGTTGTAACTCTCTTGGAGCAAGATGTTCTACAAAAATTTCTGAAATGATTCTTTCACTGATGTAAACACAGGGACACCCAGTTGGAGGACATTTTGGCACTTCTATTTTCTATCTCCCCTGGGCATCCCATAGGGAAGCTCAAACAATGGGGGATGATGGTATGAGTTTAAACTTTAAGAAAGCAATGCCCTCCTGAGAAGTCCTCTTCAGGCCGTGCACGGTGGCTCATGCCTCATACCTGTAATCCTAGACCTTTGGGAGACCGAGACAGGTGGCTCACTTGAGATCAGGAGTTCGAGACCAGCCTGGCCAACATGGTGAAACCCCGTTTCTACTAAAAATACAAAATTAGCCAGGCATGGTGGTGTATGCCTGTAATCCCAGCTACTTGGGAGGCTGAATCAGGAGAATCGCTTGAGCCCAAGAGGTGGAGGTTGCAGTGAGCCAAGATTGCACCACTACACTCCAGCCTGGGGTACAAGAGCAAAACTCCATCTCAAAAAAAAAAAAAAAAAAAAAAAGAGAGAGAGAGAGAGAAGTCCTATTCTATAAAATTATAAAATGAGTGCAGCTACCGGAACCATGGGTGTCAGATGTGCACATCCAGCAGGAGGCAGTCTTGCACTCCGAAGGCACTAACTGTGGGCCCCCAGTTCCTGCACTCAATCATTGGGCTTGGCTCCTAGGAGTGGAAGTAACTGAATGCCTTCTTAGTTGTTTAAGTTTTAGCAGCTTAAACTTTTGCTTTTTGTAGACTTAGCAGTTGATTGACAGAGTAGTTGCCTCGACTCTGATAGGTTTTACTTCTTTCTTCATGCTTTGATGTGGGAGCAGACAAATGGCAGAGCAGCAATACTCAGAGTGGACCAGTGCTGTAGATGTGTAACCACTGAATAAACCAAAATAAAGAGCCTCCTGGTGCCATGCACATGAGTGACTGGATGTCTGGATCCTGGGCACCGCGTGTGGAGATCAAGTGCTTTCAGTTTGCTCATTAGTTGATTTTGGATGTTTATTCTTATACAGATCTTACATGGACACTACAACCTAAACAACATCTTCACGAACTTTTTTTTTTAAAGGAAAGCTCTTATATCACATTCCCAGTAGGTACACATATGTATGTTCGTGCATTGAAATGAGAATTTCTCAGATCACTGCTAACCTTTGCTACATGAGATGACTCTGATATATTGAATTTCATTTTGTTTTCTTCTATTTCATTAAAAAATATAGTTGATACCTATAAAATGACTTTATAATGCTGTAATGCACTATTGGGCCAGCATTTGCAGTTTGAAAAACAGTGTGCCTAGACTGTCTAGTGACGTTCAGTTTTCAAACTAATCATCCCAAGGTCTCCTCATATTTCCTCAAATGCACATCTTCTGACTCCTTTAGGGGTTTCCTACCCTCTAGTGTTGATGCTTTCCTGGGGCCGCCCGTTGTTCTGCTCTTGATTGAATTTCCTCATAAGTATCACCTGCTTGCCTGGCTATGATGATCATTGCTGCTGTAATGATTCATAAATGTATATTTCCAACTGTGGTTGCATTCCTGAATTCTATATGATGCTTCCAGCAGCATTCCAAACAGTTTCATGTAGCCTTCTGTTGTACCCTTCATCTTGAACTCAGCATCAAAATCAAAATCATTATTTTGTCTAAACACTGCAACTTCTCTTCTTAGTCTGTTAATGGCTCTCTTGTTCCCCCATCTACCTAGCCTGAATATTCCAGGCCATCATTGACCCTTCACTTTCCTTCACCCTCCACAGCTCACCTTTCCTCAGCTCTTGTTATTTTTTTGCTCACAACTTCTCTCTCACTTTTCAATTTTGACGCCACATCATCTCGATTAAAAAAAAAAAAAGAATGGCTTCTCATTACCTACAGAATTGAATGTGAACTCTTTAGGGTATGGGACTTTGGCCTCAAATCTTATCTCCCTCATTGCCTTAAATGTGCCCTTTGCTGCACTACACATTGATCCCTGACTTATGCCCTAGGAAGAAATAAATCTTTTCTAGTTTCTCAGGAATAAGCCTCAATTTTTTTTGATGAATGTGACACTTATCATGTGTTTCCTGCTGTATAATGTCACCGTTTGGATTAATATTTATTTAGTTTAGCATGTTATTAGGTACTTTCTAGAGAGTTGAGATCTGGGAGTCACCTTGAATTGTCCTCTCAACATCGAAAGAGTAACTAAGCCTTATTGATACTGTTCCCTAAACCAGTTATCCTAAAACTTTCATGTGCATATAAATTATCTGTTAGAATAAAGATTCTGATTCAGAAGGTCAGGGATGTGGTTTGAGATTCTGCATTTCTATTTGGCTTTCAGAAAATGTGAGGCTGCTGGTCAGAGAGCCACCCTTTGAGTAGCAAGATTCAAATGTGTCTTTAACCCATCCCTTCTTCCTCCATGCCACTTTTTGGCTTTGAGACCTTATTATTGCTTAGTCTCCTAACTGGTCTGTCTGCCACCTGTCCCTCCCCACCTCTAGTCTGTCTCATAAAACTATTATCTAATGGATCATTACCTCATTTGTGAACTTCCTAAAACAAAAGTGCAATGGAAATTAGAAATGCAGTCGTTGGAGACCTGGCCCATGAGCCAGGATTGGGTTAGCAGCCTTGCTTGGAACATCTTTATTCTTTTCCTGTTTCCATGGTTTCCTTCTCTGCTAATTCATTTTGGTGAAATCAATTTGGCTGTTCTGCTTTTCCCAAAACACTGATTTTCTTTTTGCCCTAGCCCAAGCCAGGCCCCATGTTACTATGGTGCCTGGATTTTTCACACAACTTGAATTTCCAGAAACACCTTCCATGTGTACACCATTGCCAAAACTCTGGGATTCAACAACAGTGAGACTGAAGAAGGTGAGAGTTGCTAAGAGGAAAACCATTTGGAGGCTAAATGAAGTAGTCCTTCCATGAAAGCTAGCCTCCCCTCTTTGTAACTGCCGTATGGTGATTTTGGTCTCGCTGAGCTGGGGTGTCATCCCCGTTGTGGGTTTGCACAGGGGCCTGTGAATTTCAGGTTTTTGCTCTTGCAGAACTGCCTTATAGGTTAGAGGGAGCAACGCTTTCACACGTACTGCTTTTCTATTGTATTTTAATTTATATTTATTCATTCATTTATCTTCCTTTTTACTGCTGGCTCTGTTGTTCAGTATTAGCTACTATATTGCAAAGTGAACTTTCATTGACCAGGCAGAGGCCAGGGTAGGGCCAGTGAGAGAGAGATTCTGGAGAACAACAGACGGGGAGGAGACAGGGGTATGCAGTGAGATTCCTGGGTTTGGGATCCCAGTTCTGCTGACTTGTCTGTATAGTCTTAGAAGTGTGATCCAGCCTCTTTGTTCTGCTCCTCCAATCCTAAGAGAGGTGTTGGAATCAGATTACTGCTTAGCAGGCCTTAAGGACAAGTTACTAGGGCCATACAGAATCTTCTGTTTTTTGAAAAAAGCAAACACAACTCTCCTCCCTATAATTATACCACACTGCCCTCAATGCCAGTGAAGTTTTCCTCTGCCCTGTAGGTAGATTTTTGTGTGACCTTCTCAGAAGCAGGAAACAGATTGAAAAATCAGTAATATGTGGGTCAGAAAGTATTTTTCATTCTCATATGCATCCCTTTGTTGCAACGACTGTGACATTCCTCCATGGAAGAAAGCAATGAATTTGGTAGAAAAATCTCAACATAACTATTTTCCACCCTAAGGAAATAGCCTCTCTTTCCAATGTGTGAATGCATTTTCCACTGCGTCCCCAGGGGTATGAGTGTTTCAAGAAGTTTGCACTGTGCTGCTACATTCACTAAACTCCCAAGCCCCACTCCTTCCCAGACCATCCTCCAGAGTCCCTGCATGTTTCCAGAAACAAATCAAGAGACTGACAAGAGCTCTGCCTGATATGAATAATAGAAAAATGAACCACTATATGCAAGGAAGTTGGTGGAAGGTGGGAGGCAAGCAGCGGAGAGAAAGAGATTTTCAGCAGCAGAGGGGACCTCAGAGACCCATCTGTAAGACGGACACTTCGCTCAGCATGATTTCTGCATTTATGCCTATTTAATGGTTAGCAGGGCAATCAATAGATTGCCTGTTACCTGGTTAATCATGGGTCTGTTGAAGGGTGGCAACGGGCATGCTGGCTGTGGGATCCATGGGCTGACAAAAAGACCATTGAACGTTGACTGTTACTTTTCTTTCTCTTTCCCCAGGGCAGCCACTGAAGTTTTGGCAGTGTTGCTGAAATCCAGTAAGTATTTTTGAAGGGTGGTTATTTCCTTCCCCTCTGGGTTTAATGAAAGATACCCTCTGGTCCCCATGGCTCTTTCTTTTTTCTTTCTTTTTTTTTCATGAACTACTATTTCTCAAGCACCTATGGCTCATTTCTGACCTTGAAAGCAATAAAGTCATGTCCTGGGTCTTTGGGGTAAGATAGAGAATATTATGGTTGTTCCAAGTACATGACCACAGAGACAAAATAAATATTATCCATACATAATGCCACCAAGACAACGGATGCTGAAGTGGGTATATTGTCTACTGTGCACCTGGTGGATCCTCCACTCCGTCTAACAGAGCCAGTAGTCCCTAAAGATTGTTGGAATAAACTCCAGGTTCCAGTGGGATTGCCTCCAGGTTCCAGTGGAAGAAAAGATTTTGGCTGGATGGAGAGCAGTATTCCTGTATTTGGTTCTCAACTCAGCTCAGCTCATGAGTCTATTATTCTTGGGCAGGTGGAGTGTTGGGAATTGCTTGGACAATGTTGATGCTGGTAACAAATTTATATTTAAAAGTTGACTCTTTTCTCAGTTACTTGAGTGATTGCAAAATAATAGCTCTGGGGTTCTGAATAATTTGAGGATTTTTTTTGCCTGGTAGCCCTGGCCTAATTACGTTGGGAGCCAATTTCATGTGTGCAATATAATAGGAGGCACAATGCACTTGGGAGGGAAGAAGTCTTAGCTTAATGTTTTTACTCATTTTTTCCTCCTTACCTCTTCATCTATTTTAATTTGGCACCTTGGAAACCAGCTGCTTCAATTGTGATATTTGTTTCTCTACAGGGAGCCTGATGCCTGTGGGTAATAGGTGAACTTTAATAAAACTTTTAAATAAATAAATAAAAATAAAAACACTCTCTTCCCCCTCATCCATATGTCTCTGTCAACTATAAGCACAGAGAAAGAGCCAAATCACATGCTGTTTCCCTTTACAGACTTGGAAAAATTAAAGCTTGAATTCATTTAGTTTATTTGAATTTGATATGAGACACAAGTCTGTCCACAGCTTAAAGACCTGCAGGTAGAATGGAGGTGGTAAGAGCAGGATGGGGGAGTGAAGAGGAAGGGGTTATGAAGCCCTGGAGATAGGAAGGGATGGAAAACTGTTACCTGTGGGTTCTGGGGAGAGGACCATTCATTCTTCAGACTGAACTTGCTTCAGGTTTGGCATCTCGGTTCTCATTATTTATCTGCTCCCTTGGTTGCTCCCAAATGCCCAGTGTTTGATGCAGCAGGGTGAGGGAGTGTTGAATTGCAGGAGGAAAAGATGCCGAGAGCAGCCTGGTAGGCCAGCCTGTAAATGTCATGCCTTGGGAAAGAAGCTATCTCTCAAATCCCCCCAGCCCAGCCTTGGCATGGAGGACTTGATGTTTCATGGGAAGGGAGCCCAGAGAGCTGAGTAAGGCTGGCTTACTTTCTACACACACACTTTCCTTAGCTCTTGAGCTTAGGGTAGAGCATCTTGATATAAATCGTACCTACTTAGATGTGTAAACCTCTGAAAGTAGTCTTATGTCAGTTGTTAACTGTATTGATCAGAAACATAATGCCTCAGCCCAGGAAAAACCAATAGCCAGTGCAAACATGACTTGATTCAGGTTCAGACCATGTAGCTAGGTTTTCAACTCACCAGCCATGCCTAGCAGGCTGAGTATATGGTGCTGGGGCTCAGCTTTTAGAATTTCTAACTTCTTCTTTCCCTTCAGCGCTTAGTTCAGATATTGCCTCCTCTGAAAATCCTTTCACTGACTACCAGAGCTTGGATGCCCCTCCTCAATGCTCTTATAGGCTCTCCCAACTCAGACTTGATTACATTATGATGAAATTGCTATTGTCTGTGTCTTCCAGCAGACTGAAAGCTTATGAGGGAGAGCGTCATCTGTATTGGTCATTGTATTGCTTGCCTCAGCACAATGAAGAGCCTGAAAATAAATATTTGTTGACAAAATTTTTTTGTTTTTTTTTTCATTTTTTTAAAATAATTTTAAGTACTGGGATACTAAATTTTTAAATGAATACATGATTTGTGATTTCTCCCATGTGTCAAAATGGCAGCACTGCCCCCTACTACCTGAATCTAACATCCATGCATAGAACCAATGATCTAAACATTCGTCATTCTCATCTTTATTTACCTGTTCTAATAGGTTAGTGGAGAACTGCAATAGCTTGCTGTCCTCCTCATATAAAATGGGTTTTAGTGTCCCATTAGGAGGATGTATAGCCTATTTGCTAATTGTGCTGAGTTGTCTGTACATCTCTTGTGTTACTTATGACACAAGAGAGTTGGATGAGAGGTTCTCTAACATTCTTTCTAACACTAAATACTCAGCCTTAATGTGTATCAGGGTTTCTCAATGTACCATTGGCATTTTGGACAGGATGATTCTTTGCTGTTAAGAGTCTGTTGCAGGAGCAACATCCCTGGCCTCTACCCACCAGATGCCAGTATCATGCCTCAGTTATAACAAACAAAATTATCTTCAGACTTTGCCAAATATGTCCCCCCGGGGGGTGAGCAATAAAATTGCCTCTTGTTGAGAATCACTGATGTGTATTTGGGCACACACATGAGCTGAAGCTCATTCAAAGTTTCAAAAGACCCCTTCCCAAATACCTTTATTGATATTTCCAAGAAATGTGCTTCTTGCATAATTGATGTTAAATTCCTCAGTATAGCATCATTCATATGGGTTCATAAGGGTAAGAACACTGAAGGCAGACTGTGATTGTGAGCATTTTACAGAGTACTTGGGAGGGAAACAGATTCTAGAGGATCTTCAGGGTCTGAGAATAAGGAGGGCAAATAGATTTCATAATGAGTAGGAAGTCCAGTGTGTGAGTTGAAGAATTCTGAGATCATGTTTAAGCTCAGCAGGAAAGAGGATTACATTTAAATAGCAAAGTCTGTCCATGGATTTGGGGAGAAGTAATAACAGCATGCCAGGCAGCTTCCATCTTTGTTTTATCAGCCTATTGAAAGTATTGCATGGCATGAAGGTTATAGATGGTACCACCATTCTGATGATGCAGGGGTTGCTGCAGGGCATACAAGTGTTGTGAAATTTTCTATTTGCTTTACATTGCCTATATGTCATTGCCTATATGTCAGTTAAGACCTGATATGGAATGTCTTCCGATTTGGATCCCAGAGTGAGTTTGCCTCAGCTGAACTTAAATTCAGGAAGTCAGTTTCTGTCTAAAATTCAAGACTTCACCATCTGGCACTGATACATGGGAGTGTTTATGTAAGCCTTTAGCTCCTAAAGGCACACTCCTTTTAGCTGGTGATTATTATGACCTTGATCTTTGCTTGTCAGTGAGTATGAAAGTTGGCCATTGTAGTCGTTCTCATTGGAATAATGGAAGAGCTCATTATTGAACTTTCTCTTTTATCAAGTAGCCACTGCATGAAAAACCAGTGTAGAATATATGGGTGATGGTAAAAGAGAAATGAACCAAAACATATTTCCCATCTCTTTCTCCTGAGCAATAGCAGGCAAAATAAACCTGGAAATCCTAGGCCTCTTCTCCAATTATCACAGCAATTTGGAATCCTACAAATTAAAAATCATTGCTTACTTAAGGTTCCTTTCTGTGTCTGTGTAGGCTGGAATGACCTAGTCCAAATCCTATGTCTTTCCTTGTGTCAGTTCCCTCTTCTCCACTCACATATGCACAAACCCCACCCTAAATTGTCCTGTGTTGAAAGCTTTGCCTTTTTATGCTTTATCCTACCTGAACACATTTAGCTTTCTATTCCTGAAATGTAGTAAAGCATTAGTTAGGAAATAGTGCTACTTATTATTGCAGGCAATTTTTAAAATATAATAAATCAAAACAACGTGTCCTTTGTTTTTCACTCCATATTAGTCTGTTCTCACACTGCTATGAAGAAATACCTGAGGCTGGGTAATTTACAAAGGAAAGAGGTTTAATTGACTCAGTTTTGCAGGGCTGAGGAGGCCTCAGGAAACTTACAATCATGGCAGAAGGGGAAGCAAACGTGCCCTTCTTCACATGGCAGTAGTAAGGAGAAGTGCCAAGCAAAAGGGGAAAAAAACCCTTATGAAACGATCACATCTCATGAGAACTCACTCACTATCACCAGAACAGCACGAGGGTAAATGCCCTCATGATTCAATTACCTCTTACTGGGTCCCTTCAATTAAAGATGAGATTTGGGTGGGGACACAGCCAAACCGTATCACCCTTTCTTGTCATCTGCCTTCACTCTGCCTTTATCTCATCTCTTCCTCTACCCCTACCTTCATCTCTGTCTTTCTTCTTTTCTCCTCATCCTTTTCACTCATTTCCTTGTCCACCTTTCCCTCTTTCTTTTTGCTTTCTCAATTACCTTCCATAAGCATTAGACATAAATGCATTTTTGAAAAATTATGACCCTGGAAGTGGCACTTGAGTAAGCGTGTGGCAATGGGATTATGCCTGATTTGTACTGGCTCCAGAAATGAATCTTCAAATAAGTGTCTTAGCATTAACCTTGCTGTCCAGATTTAAAGGTCATATTCTTGCAACAAGGAAACACCTTCTGGTTCAGGCCCTAAAACTTAATAAGGGAATGATGAATATCTGTCCGAACACTCCAATTTAAGAATTAGCATTTAGAGGAGTCTGGAAGTTTGCAGAAGTTGGGGCATAGGAACAGGAAAGCAAGTTAGCAAAGGAAGAGAGAAGAAAAGGGGGGAGGGAGAGATGTAAGAGAGCTAATGGGAAGTTTGGCAGGAAGTCGAGACTTCTCACAGATCTTCCTAGTTAATGCTCTGTCTGGCTGGCTCACAGGGACAGCCCGTCAGCCTGTTGCTCCAGGAGGCTAGGAAGGGAGGGCATTCTAAGTGCTGAGAGCCGGATCAGGAACAGACAGCCTCATGGTCTCAGGAGTCATCTGCTGTGACCTGGCAATCAGCAATGCAGAGATGGGAGATGGCCAAATGGCTGCTCTACTACAAAATGTCAAAGAAGGGGCCATCTTTGATATGCACCCAAATCAGGTCTTTATAAGAATTCTGAGAGCTCCAAGGAATCCTCAGAATGGCAATATATATTTTAGGATGGTTGGCATTGTTAATCTTTTGATCTCATGACCATGCACAAGTACCAGTGGATCAATGCAGCTGTCACTGAACTTGCATGTAAATTCTGTGTTTCTACACTGCCTGTGGTCTGCTCTTCTGGCTCCTGCCTCTTCTCTGCCTTGATGAGAATGATGCCTCCAAGGTTCTGCCCACAGAGTGTGTTTCTTCCTTTAGTTTCCAGATGAGGGCCATGGAGTCAGACTATGAGAACTGGAAAACACCTTCAAGGCTGTCTCATCCAGTGGTGTTCAAATATTTGTTTTTAAAAATTCATTGTTGTTACTCATTTTTAATTGAAAAATTTAAGTGTATATATTTGTGGTGCACAACATGATGCTTTGAAATATGTAGACACTGTGATGGCTGAATTGAGGTAATTGACACATGACACATTTTGAGTAGAGAACTCAGAGCCACGTCTGCCCGGCTCCCATCAATTCCCTGCACGGCGGCCTCTGAGACACATTCACAAAAAACAGGGCTCCTGTGAACACAGAAAACTATTGATCTTACCTCCCCCATCCCCCTTATTTTCACAGGAGGAAACTGAAGACCAGAGAGAGGGCATGATCCACCTAGATCTCTGAGACTTTGAATGTGTCATGTCCAGCTCTTCTTTGGGTCTCAGCACAAATAGCACTGTTATAGTTCAGAGAACCTTATGTTTATATTTCAGAGAACTAACTATACTGTAATCGATGAATCATGTTTTTTTTTGCATATTATGTGTGTATGCATATTTTTCCTACTGGGTATAGCTCCAAAGGAACTGGGATTCTACTGGATCCCCCATACCTCATACTGACCTACACCCAGGGGAGCTGCTAATACATTAGTGTTGACTAAGAAAGAATTCCAGGTTCCTGACTTAAACCTCACACATTTGCTTTCACTATTCCTTGGTGAAGAGTACAGCCTAATTCCTGTCCCCAGAAGGAATCAAATTGTGGCATGATTATAGAGCTGATGTCTCTTCTTCCACCATAACTTCTGGAGAAGCATGCAATATATTTCTGTGATGAGCCAAAAATTTGCTTCAAATAATATTGATAGATTTTTGCATTTGTCACATTGGGATGGACGGCTGTGATTGAGTGTATAGGAATACAGCATAGCAAGCTACATCCATCATGCTGTTGGTTTGAAATGACAACCCAAATATCTACCATTTATCGAGAGTTCTTAGTATGTCAGGCACTCTATACACAGTTAGCCTGTCAAGGAGGTATTATAATCCCCATTTTACAGGCGTAGGAACTGAAGTTTGGAAAGCTGAAGTAACTCACGTCGTTAGTGGGCTACAGGGCTTATCTGCCAGTCTCCAGACCCCTGGGACCTGAGCCCTGTGCTGAACCGAGGAAATTAATGAGGCTAGGTTTATTTAGCCTAAAGAAGATATGACTGGAAGTTGAAAAAAAGTAAATACTGTCTAAGTATTAGAAGGATTATTGTGGAAGGGGGTATCTGTCATTCAGATTAGAAAAGAACACGGTCCATGCCTTGTAAGCATCTGAGTGGGACCCAGCAAGAGGTGTCCAGCACACCACCGTGGCTGTGTAAAGGGCCAGGGTTTCTGCTGCCCTGAGGCTGAGCCTCAGGCCAGCTGATGAATGGTGGGGTGAGAGAGGGGAAGGGAGCCGGAAGAATTACAGACTCCTCATATGCCATGCTGTGCTCAACTTGGCATATGGCTTTTTTCCCTTGGCTTCAAATACAGTCCTCTCCGCCAAAATGTTATGTCTTTTGCGTAAGTCCATAGAAGAGCTTAAAAAGTTTAAGCTAAAGGGATACTACCTGTCCTCGTCGTCCCGTCCCTGTCCCATTGGGACGGTCAGACCCAGTAGGTTGGGTGGATCTTTGGGGCTGAGCCAGAGACAGCAGCGCATGTCCTTCCTCTTTCGGCCATGTGGTGGTGCTGTTCTTTTAGTTATCTTGGCCGCGCTAGTCCAATATTTATTTTCGGTGAGTAATTTGTTTATCAGGAGGTTATTCTAATCTAATTTTGGCCATATTTGCTATTCCACACTATCTGTGCTTCCCAGCGTTAGCAGCTTGCGTGTCTTGAAGGAAATTAGCTGAAGATGGTCTCAGAGGCATTTGCTTAGCCATTATTTAAGGGAGTTAGGGGGAGGCAGGGTGAGCAGAGCTCGGGGTGAGAACAGCCGATGGAATTTGTTACATTTTCCGTGATGTTAGCATGATGGAGCGGGACTTACGGAGGGCAGGAGCACCCAGAGCTGCTTTTTCAGAGCTGCCTCTGGTGAATCCTAGAACATCTTGTAGTTACTTCTCCCCATTTCCCTCTTGTTCTCTGATAACCTGTTATCTTCCTCGCCTGGTCAGGAAAACACCACGTAAGGACAATGCCCTTCTGCCTCCCCGCCCTGCATGTAGCCCTCATTCCGTGTCATAGTATATTTTGTGATCCTTTTACTGACAGCCCTCAAAGAAGTGGGAAGGAGGGTAGGGAGTAGGGAGAGGATGACTGTTTATTAGAGTACCTGCAATGAATAATGATTGCTAATAATTATGGAGCACAGCACTTGCCAGGCACTTTACACACGGCATCTCATTCTCAGTAGGGCCTGTAATATTATGATCCCCATTTTACATGCAAGGAAGGTGTAATTAGGAGAGGTTGGTGACTTGCCCAAGATCCCACACATGGTAAATGAAGAGCTAAAATTTGAACTCAGTTGTGACCATTTCCAAAGGAGAAAAGCTTCATATTTCAAAGATTATTCCCGCCTTCCACATGGAGTCAGGAAACTGGACTCTGGGTTTAGTGCAGCCATAGATTGGCTCTCTGACCTTAAACTAGTTCGTTGCCATTACACTTGACTTCAGTTTGATTTTTCAGAAATGGAAGGGCTAGCCCAGGTGAGGAGATTAGGAATTCTTTAGTAGCAAAACCTTTCTTTTTTTCTTTTTTTTTTTTTTTAAATAAAATCAATTAGGGAAATTGCACGCATAAAGCAAACAATGGGGGGTAAGAGGGGGGCAATTAATGACAGCATGAGCTTTCCCTTGCCCCTCCCTTTTCCCTGGCTCTTGATAGACACTGAGAAACACCCAAAGAAGTTCCTGAGGGGCCAGAAGAAATCAAGTTTGAAAACCTCTGAAATAAATATACTCAAGGGACTCTTCCAGAGTCCGGTCTGTTGTTTGAGACTACAACTTTAAAAAATGGGCTGACACTTTCCTTAGGAGGTTTGAAAATGTGTTAAATTTTACTATGCAGTGGCAATAAGGAAGAACTAGTGAAGTTTGACCTGGAGGAAGATCCAAAATATTGTTCTCATCCTCCAGCTCTAGTCAAGTAAATTCTGAGTCTCTTGGGACTAACAGACCTAATTAAACAATTGAACTGGACCTGACTCAGTGAGGAGGGTCAGCTTCCAGTTGGGATTTTACTGGCAGGCAGGATGAGCAATATAATTCCACCTTCCCAAGGTGGCCAGGGTGTTCCCAGGCACTCATTCTGGGTCCAACACAAGCCGTGGATGGTGGTGTTGAGCTTTACTTGCTTGATACAAGACTCTTGGCCACATAAGATATTGTTGGGCTGCAATTGCCGCTAATCTTGGTTCTTACACTCATGCAGGATGCTGACTTTTATCAGGAGATCCTGTCAAGACTTAATTCTATCTCAAGGGCTATTCCTCTGACCTGTATATCTGCTTGTAGGTTCCGGCCATGTTCTTTCTTTGACCATAGTATAAAAGTGCTCAAGGTGGCTTGGGAACATGTGTGCAGAGTGGTGTATGTTTGCTGTAAGCTTGGAGCTCTTACTCTGAAAGAGTGAGTCACAAGGCCTAGCGTGGTGGCTCATGCCTATAATCCCAGCACTTTGGGAGGCCGAGGCAGGCAGATCACAAGGTCGGGAGTTCAAGACCAGCCAGACCAATATAGTAAAACCCCGTCTCTACTAAAAATACAAAAATTAGCTGGGCATGGTGGCATGCACCTGTAGTCCCAGCTACATGGGAGGCTGAGGCAGGAGAATCACTTGAACCCTGGAGGCGGAGGTTGTAGTGAGTCAAGATTGCGCCACTGCATTCCAGCCTGGGCGACAGAGTGAGACTTTGTCTCAGAAAAAAAAAAAAAAAAAAAAAAAAAGAGTAAGTCAGTGGAGAACAGCACTTGCTCAGTGGTCACGGTGCAGGCTCTGGAGACTGTGTGGAGCTGAACTGTGGCCACTGTGGCATGTTTCTTAATGACTCTATGCTACACTTCCCTCATCTGTAAAGCAGAGAAAACCATACGCTTCAAAGATAATTAGTAAGATTTAAACAAGGTGATGTTTAAAAGAGTGGGAGTACAGTGCTGGATCTTAGTACATCTCAATAAAGATGAACTCTTGTTTTATTGTCATCACCATTTCAAAAGTCCTGGAGGTTTCAGGAATTGATGATATAAGGGCATAAAGCCTGATGAAATGTAAAGTTGTCTCCCAAGATCTCCCCCGAGGGCTGAATGATATCTGGTTGTTTTTAGAGTCTGTCTTTTTTTTTTCAAGAAGCTTTTTCTGTAAAAGCGCCAGATGATAGTAAATATTTTACGATTTGTGGATCACACGGTTCTGTCACAACTACTTAACTCTTCCTTTATAGGACAAAAACAGAAACAGACAGCATATAAATAAATGAAAAACTTTATGAAAATGGGCTGTGGACAATTTGCTGACCCCCTAGTTTAGACTATGTGAGCCTTGGATCTGGGGACTCTGTCCCATTCGTTCTTATTTCTTAAGCTATTGACTCTAATTTGTTTTATACAGCAGACACTCAGAGTAAGTTATCTAAATGAACAAAGGAATCAATGAATAAGTGAATGTGTGCAGATTCAACCCTACTCAGTCAATACGCATGTTCTTACTTTGTTTTACTTCAGGGAATCAAAGGTTAATATCCAAGGCTGATGAGTTCTAAATGTCTTAAATTTTAGAACATGTATGATCCTGGGATAATTGATGACTGACTGTGGATTGACGAAGATAAATATCACAAAGATTTAAGGAGATAGACAAAAATATAAACATTTCATGACTCGGAAAATACACCGTGGCTTCCTCATCACTTTCAGGATTGACTGTACAATTATTTATTTATGTCAAAATATACCTCAGGTGTTTCCTAGCACCTTCTAATAATAGCACATTTTCATATATACGATCTCATTTAATCTTCAGCATGGTCCTGTCAGACAGGTAAATATTTAATTATTCTGTAACAGTAGTTCTCAACATGAGTGATTTTGCCCCAGAGGGAGCAATTCACAAGGTCTAGAGACATTTTTGTTGTCATATCTGTGGTGGGAGAGGGTGTGCTGCTGGCATCAACTGAGTAAAGGCCAGGTTGCTGCTGAACATCCTACAAATGCATAGGATGGACCCACACAATGAGTAATATCAGTCCGAGATGTCAGCAGTGTGAGGTTGAGAAAAATAGTGTTCTATAGAGAGGACACTGAGGCCGAAAGAGATTGGCTGACTTGCCTGAGATTGTGTAATATGCACTTGGCATATTGGGACTAACCTCTATCCCTTCCTTTCACTACTGCAGGGTTTTAAACTTTTTTTGAAATGAATGAATGTTTATTTTTATTTTTGAATGAAATCCTTTGCAGAACCACTGACTGTAAACAGATGACAGTGAAGCTACTCTGGGGACAATGGAAGTTAGAGATCCTGCTCAGCCTTTTTCTTAGCCCCTTCCACCAGTCCCAGGGGCATACACTATGGCAACCACTGCCCACAGACCATGAGGCACTAGAGTACCAGACATCTCTTGGCACCCCTGACCTTCCATATGTCCCTGGAACTACTACATTTTTTTTTTTTTTTTCTGGTTGGGGATGAAGCATCCAAGTTCTGCTTCAATAAAATGCATTGCACAGAGGAAGAGAGAATGGAAGCATTGGGGTCACATATGAGGCTATTGATTGCTGGTGCAGCCCAGGTGGTAGGAGAGGATGGACATATCAAAAGTGATAGGAGTTGAGTTAAAAGGAGAGTGAACATGGCTCCAGGTTCTGTGATTGCATAGTGATATGGTTCTGATGACTGGAGGAACACCAGGGTCCTTAGTCTCGGGCCGAATTGGATAAAACAACACGAACACACGTGGAGTAGTTTTAAGGAGTGGAGAGTTTAATAGTCAAGAAAGAAGGAAGAAGCCTCCCCATACAGAGATAGAGGGAGGGGGGCTCCAAAGCCCAGAGAGGAAACCCCGAGTGTGGCAGAAATCAGCCAGTTATATGAGGAGGCTGGAGGAGGGAGAATCTGATTTGCACTGGGCTCAGGGGATTGGTTTGACCAGGCGTGTCATTCACATAGCCCAGGGAAAAGACTGGCCCTCCCACCCCAGCCTTTTAATATGCAAATGCAGGATGCCATGATGTTCTACACACATGGGGATATGTGGGGGCGATCATGTTGCCAGGCACATGTTGGGGCAAGGGCAAGAAGACATGGGTGGACCCAGTTTCTAATGGCCTTGATTTGCATATCAAAGCTGGCCAGCTCAGTCTAAAAGCCGGGGCTCTCCTGCTAGACAAGAAACGTTCTAGAGCTGCTTTAAAAGAAACAAAAACTTCCCAAGGACCCCCTTTCCTCTCTATTTGCCTAAAATAATTTCTTAACTCTTATAACAATAGTGACACACTATTGGCTGACAGAAGGCTGAAGGGTGGCAGGCTCAGGGGTGCAGAAGCATTTGCTATTTGCCTCTTCCTCATACACTCAGGGCCTAGAGGCAATGCAGTGTGAACCCATTCATGAGTGATGCTTGCAACACAGGGCAGATTGGCTTTCCTGCTGTCTATGTTGGTTGTCTGTACTCTGGCCAGAAGCAGGCAGCACCACTGGTGGGCAGACAGGTGCCTTAAATATCAAGTAGAGGAGAAAGGAAGGTGAGGGAAAGCCTCTGATTTTCTTCTTCTTGGTGTAAATCCTGGCTTTCTTCTTTAAGTGTCATCCTCTGATAAAGTTGACAGTGGACACAGCAAAGTCAAACCAGGTGGAAGATTTTCTAGACCTGGAAAGGATAATGGCTTGTCTTGGGGTTTAGCAAGTACTTCCTTCCCCACCCACCGTCTAGACTCAAAATAAAACTTTCCATGGATAGGAAAACTCCCATACAAATTTCTAGGCCTATTTCTAAGACAATTATTCTGAAGGGCCTTCTTGCAGAGATGCAAACACAACAGAAAGGCGAGTGAGAAAGTCTCAGCCTGACAGATTCCCCCACTTTTGCACAACCTGTTGGGATGAGTCTCAAAATGGTGGGGGTCACACATCCTGATCCCTGCTCACCTTTCCCGTCAGCTGCTACTACTGTCCCCTTGCTTTCTTCACCTGGCTTTAGCTCCTGGACTTTTCATTATTTGTACTCACCAAGCTTTTGCTTTATCCACTTGCTGTGTGCCCTTGAGGTCTGAAGAATTTCCTATCTCCAGATCTCTGCATCCTGGCTCCTTCCTGTCACTCATGTCTCAGCTCCAGTGCCTCCTCCTCAAGGGTCTTCCCTGATCATCCAACCTTCCAACCTAAAGCAGCCACCCTACCTCATCACTCTTGCCACTGTTTTGTTTTCTCTGTATCACTTGTCTCTATGTGAAATCGCCTTGTTTAGTTTTGTGTGTGCATATTTGGTATCTGCCTCCCTCCGCCACTCCTATGGGACTGTAAACCCCATAAGAAGTGAGACTTTGTCTATTTCATTTTCTGCTGCATCTCTGCTGTCAATAATAGTGCCTGGAACAACTGGTATATCGTAGTTGCTAAATAAATGTTTGCTGAATGGATTAAGGGTAGTACCTTGGGTTTTGGGTGTGTGAACATGGTTTTAGTTTATAATTTACTCTCTGCCTAGCCATAGGGAGAATCTGGCTTTCCAGACAAAGGCTTATATGGTTATTTGCATCTAAGAAGCAAACTTCCCAAGTGTCTACCATGTTAGAGAATTTTCAAACTAGCAATATTGAAAAATCAACCATTTTTTCTCAAATCTAAGTCTATCATCAACTGTGAGGTGTATGCCATTTTTTATGTGCCACTGAATGAGAAAATGCTGTCAGTTACAATGAAAACATCACCCTTGGTAAGAAGCACCTTAATGTCAGAAATGCTAAAATGTGGATAAACATATGCCTGAGGATTGATAAAGTATGATGTGACTCCTCATATGGAATGTAGAATATTGACTCGGAAGAGTTTCAAGTCTTGTGGCACCTTCTATGTTTATTTTTTAAATTTAGTTTTTATTTTTATTTTTTTTTTGTAGAGATGGGGATCTCACTCTGGTGTCCAGGCTGGTCTCAAACTCTTGGCTTAAGCAATGCTTCTGCCTTGGCCTCCCAAAGTGCTGGGATTACAGGTGTGCCCCTTTCTTTTAATAGGTGCAGCATTGCAACCTAACGTCCTTCATTAGACACTGTATGTGCTGAGGGTGGGGGAAGAGCAGAGATGTGTGAGGAAGAGAAAGGTGTGGATTCCGAGGCTTTACTGAGAGTAGAGAAATTCCTATGGTTTGGGACTAGTTCTGTGGAAAGTTATTAGAAGGAGTTGAGGATCTAAAAAAGGTAGATTTATCTAGATTTAAAACAATGATCTGAAGTGTAGTCTTTTACCTGTCCCGATTTCTGGAGCTTAGGAAAAGCATCTTTAATTTTATAAAGGCAGTCAATTGAGAAAACAAGATTTGCTTGAAACCAAAATTTACTTTATAGCCAAGTTTATTGAAATGTATCTACTTTACAAAGAGAAAAAAGTACCTGTAAGCTAATTCAAAACCATCATTCTTATTTGAGCAAATGATAATCAAGTATAATTTCCATTATGGATGGTATTAGGCTTCCTTATGCTTTTGTACATATCTGGCTGTTCTCCTTTGCACCAGCCACTCCTGCAGCTACAGGGCAAGAGGAGGGGCAGTTGGCTCCACCTTTCCTCAGTGGTTCCGCGCTCACACCTGGGCCTGGCACTGCTGGGCCAGCCTCATTGTGTCATTGGCTGGATGTCATGAAGTCCCCAAAACATCTTCTCTAGGGGCTCAAAGAACCATAGGCCATTTATTTGGCCCTTAAACCTTCTCAAGTTTCCTCTGAAAAATCAACTCTTACCACAATTTAGGGCTCTGAGAGAGAACAGAGAAGTTGGAGGAGGGGGATTGGCTAAAAGCCACTCCCTTCGAACACTGCAGGCTGTATCTCCATTAGCCTTTCAGAAATCTTCCCCAAGAAGCTGGATTAGTGGTAAGAACTAAATGTCTTTACATAGGTGCAAGGAATGTGCACTATGTTGACAGCCTTGTGAGATGATGAATATGTTTATTAGCCCAATTTGTTCATTCCCCAAGGTATATAGGCATGGAAAGATCACATCGACCTCCATAGACATATACAATCATTGTTTATCAATTAAAAATGAAAGTAAAACTAAAAAGGGGCTTTGAGGCTACCATGGGATGTTAACCTTTGGAGTCAGATGAGGAGATTTCATGTGAATCCTAGATATGCCCCTTATAAGCTCTGTGGACTTAAAGAAGTTGTTTAACTTCTCTTAACCTCTGTCTTCATTTGTAAAAGAGGGAAAGTAATACTTTAAGCATTTTCGTAAGACAGATGATCCATATAAGATGATTAGCCTTGTGCAGAGCACATAGGAAATATTTAGTAAATAAATATTCATGTTGTAATGTGTTCTGATGGCAAAGTAGACAGCTTGCTTTTTGTGTAATATGATTTAGAAGACTTAGTAGAGACTACTTTATCCAGAAACATCTTCTAAATAGACTCCCTGAAGAGACCCCTAAGATAATCTGTTGCAAAGTCAAGGGTATTGTATACTGTAGTTACGGACACCACTACCCTTGGTCTTAACTAATGTCTCAGAAATGGGAATTCTTGGGTGGAAAATTGCAGGGTTTGAGAACCATGGTTTGAAGCGAGGGTTTCAATGTGCAGTCCTGTTTGGGATCAGGCAAGTTTTGTGATATAATTGCTCAAGTTTGGGAGGAAGGGATTTGGAAGCAAACTTTGGATAGTAAGTAAGAGTTTAATCCCCGCAGTTGTGTGGTCTTCTGTTCTGAGAGGGGCGTTTCTATCCTGAAAAAGACTAGTTTAAATGTCAGTAGTTCAGATGAATGGATTTTCAGGAAGGCTCTGAAACAGTAGAGCTATTTAATTTTTCTGGGCAAGAATTGTTTGGGGTATGATATGTAGTGGTACTCTGTATAGCTGGATGTAATTTCTGTTCTCAGGAATGGTGAAGGACCTCGAGTCCTTGTATTTATTCTCATATATGTCTTATCAAATGTAAAGGTGGCATATTAAGCATATAACTGCTATCAGTCATATGGATCTTAGAGGATTAACTAATCTTCTAAAAAGGCTTTAGGGTAATGAGACTCAATACATGTACATTTTGTCAGAGAGGGAAATTTTCAGGTTTATATCATGGACATAGCATTTAATGGCACCTCGGATAAAATGGGGTGTGAGCTTCAGCATGCATAAAGAGGAGTGTTTCATTGTATGTATGAGAGTGTCTCAGAAGAGGCAGCAATGTAGGACTGGTGGCCATTTTGGGGTGAGAAGTCATCTACATTCCATGGGGATTGAAAAAAGTGGTTATAAGTTTTACTTACTTTGAAATTTTTCCTTTGGCTATGCTCATTGGTGAAAGGTATGTGAAATTTGGATGCCATCTTTGTAGGGAAAGGAATGATCATTTATTGAGCACATACTTTATGTCAGGTGCTGAGTTATGTTTTCAATTCTTATAATGGACTTGTAAGAATGTTTCAATTATTTTTATCTTTTTTATATTGCTTAATATTTACAGATGATGGAAATTCAGTTCAGAATGGCTAAGTGTCCTTCTTAGTCCATTTTGTGTTTCTATAACAAAATCCATGAGACTAGGTAACTGATAAAGACCATAATTTTTTTTCTTACAGTTCTGGAGGCTGGGAAGTCCAAGATCAAGGGTGTGGCATCTGGTGAGGGCCTTCTTTCTGCATCCTCACATAGCAGAAGGTGAAAGGGCAAGCTAGCAGGACACTCTATGAAACCTCTTTCATAAGGTCCTTAATCTCATTCACAAGGGAAGAGCCTTCCTGGCCTAATCATGTCTTCAAGGCCCCACCTCTTAATATTATCACATTGACAACACCTGAATTTTGGAGGGGACATGTTCAAACCATAACATTGAGTAGCTTAACCAAGGTTACACGGCTAGTAAACACTAGAGCCAAAAGTAAAATCAGTAACTAGGGGCCCCTGAAGCTTCTGTTCTCATTGTTGATATGGTTTGGCCATGTCTCCACTGAAATCTCATCTTGAATTGTAGCTCTTACAGTTCCCACGTGTCATGGGAGGGACCCAGTGGGAGGTAGTTGAATTATGAGAGTGAGTCTTTCCCATGCTGTTCTCATGATAGTTAGTAAGTCTCATGAGATCTGATGGTTTTAAAAGGGGAATTCCCCTGCACAAGCTCTCTCTTGCCTGCCACCATATAAGATGTCCCCTGCTCTTCTGCCATGATTGTGAGGCCTCCCCAGCCTCACAATTCACAGTGGAACTGTGAATCAATTAAACCTCTTTCCTTTATAAATTACCCAGTCTCAGGTATGTCTGTATTAGCAGCATGAGAACAGACTAATACATTTGTCCGTAACAATAGAGAGCCATTGGGATAAAAAAAAATACATGATGATGATAGTGATGGTGATAGTTTCCACAGGCAACAGATATTGTACATATTATGTACCAGGCATTTAGCCATCTACTTTATATGTATTATCTCATTTAATTCTCTCAACAGTCTCACAAAAGAGAGATTACTATTGGTTTTATTTCAGATAAAGACTGAGTGATAGAGCTGTAAAGTAGCATGCTCAAAGTCACACAGCTAGAAAGTGGTGGAGCTTCTGGCCACATGAAAGAATTTCAGAAAGACAGTGACAGGAAGTTGAAGGGTCTGCCCACAGATCAGGATGAGCAAGGCAGTGAAGGGCACATGAGTTCAGAAGTCTACACTCACCTGTACGTCTCATTTCTGGAGCTGTGGCTGTTACATTACTTTGCTGCAGGCTCCCACATTTTCTCTGCTTAAGGTCATCACTGCCCCCAAAAAGGATGATGCAGTTCCGAAATATGAGAAATAAAGAGCAGTGATAACAACTTCCTTCAGTTTTGCCAAAGAAGAAGAGCAGTGGGCTGCTTGCAGGTATAGTTATCCAGAACGCCAACCATTTCTCCCCACCAGTCTGTTGTGGGGCCCCACATTGCCCAGGAGAAATTCAATTTTTGAGTCTTGAAGGTTTCTAGGCTTTCCTCTTTAGACCACAAATATCTTTATGAAGATGGTCGGGATCTCCAATGCCTTCAGGAGCTAGGCAGGTAATTCACTTCTGAAGGAGCTGGGGTTAGACAAAAAAATGAGTTGATTACTATGTCAACCTGTGGACTGCTTGCGCTGCTCACTTGCCTTGACAACACTGTGTGGCTAATAGTCTGTGTGTTACCTGTTTGTAACACCAAAAGGCTCCATTTTTTTTCCTCCTGATTGTCAAAGTTTGTTGTAGAACGCCTGAGAAATAAAACTACAGAAAAGTCTAAATAAGCAAATAGAATCATCAGTTGATCCCCAATCCCATTAAGTGTTCTTGTTACCTTGGCATATTCCCTTCCAGTTTTTAAGTGTAAAAATCTGCATCAATGGGATCGGCCCTAAAGCGGCACACGTGAACCTCAGTTAATAAATACTTGGGGTTAAAATAAGGATATCACTAGGTCCTGTTTCAGACTGAGAATTAGCTGCAAGTCAGGCCCTTGGAGGATAGAACCCAGAGAGATAAGTAGAAATAGAAGAATAGAGAAGGGTGAATGGGAGGTAAGGACAAAGATAAATCTCCTGTTGTTCATGGATTTGCCAAAGGAAAACTGGCCAAAAAAAGATCTTCAGCATGAGGCTGGCAGCGAGGGCCTGATGGAGCTAGGGGGTGCCAGGAAGCAGGGTCAATGCTTTTAGGATGGGGTAGAGGAGCGGGTGAGGTGTTAAAATTAAAGACCCTCAGAACTCTCTGTCCATTCCATCCCCATCCTCCAACCAGTTTAAAAGACATTAATGTAGGCCGGGCATGGTGGCTCATGCCTATAATTTCAGCACTTTGGGAGGCCGAGGTGAGTGGATCACCTGAGGTTAGGAGTTCAAGTCCAGCCTGGCCAACATGGTGAAACTCCGTCTCTACTAAACATACAAAAAAATTAGTTGGGTGTGGTGGCAAGCACCTGTAATCCCAGCTACGTGGGAGGCAGAGGCAGGATAATCGCTCGAACGTGGGAGGCAGAGATTGCAGTGAGCCAATATCGTGCCACTGTACTCCAGCCTGGGTGACAGAGTGAGACTCTGTCTTAAAATAAATAGATAAGTAGATAAATAAAAAATAAAATAAAATAAAAGACACTAATCTACTTAGAAACTTAAAAAAAATTAAGCTTCAGGAATTTTTTTTCAAGGAAAATCTTAGGAAACAGCTGTTTATGTAAACAAACTATAGCAGAGCTGGTGTGTTCCAAAGAGGGGGACCTGAAGCCCTCTCACAGCTCTCAACTCTAAGCCCATCCACAGCAGTATTCAAAAACATACCTCATCTCTGCTCTGTTTGCCCTGGCCCTGAGAAGCAGCGCTTTCCTCTCAGATCTCCCAGAACTCCTCTAAGTTGCTGATCCCAGTGACCCTCATTTTATTCTTTGTTCTTCTCCATATTTGCTCTTTCTCAGTTTGATGAATCTCCTCTTGTCGCATTTTAGATGCGTATTGACTTTTGCACAACTTCCCAAGACATTCTCAGAGAAAGATTGACGGGTGTAGGGTCACGGGGGAAGGAGGTTTAGCTATTTTAAATGTTAGTAAACATGACAGTTTGTTAGGGATTAACAGGAAATCATGAATAAAATCATTGGGATTTGATAAGGGATTTTTCTCCCAGACAATTAAAGATTTTTTTTCATTATCTTTCTCCCCCCCACAAAAAATGTCATGGATGAAGGTCACTGGGATAACCCATTATCAATCTAATACTCTTAAAACAGATAAAAGACAAAAGTCCTTAAGCTTATGCTGCCACGGGGCCCCTGTGAACTGTTATTCTGGCATCTTTTTAGCAGGTGATACTGTCCTTTAATACCTCCTACTTAATTCTCAATTTTCTTTTAAACATCAGGTATTGAATAGTCTGCAAACTCCTTTAGGCAATAAAGAACTCTCATGCTCTATGGCCAAGATCTGCCAGGGAGTGAAATATTTTTGATACAAAAGAATAATTCATTAAAGGTGATAATGAAGGCAATTCAAACCCTCCACAAACATAGCACCAGGTGAATAAAGCTCGTCACTCTCAATTTAGGGTCATGTTGTAAAGAGAGGGAAAGAAAGGAGAATAAAAAAAAACTGCACAAATGAGCCAAAAATTTCAGTGGGGCTCAGTCGAGCTGACAATTTAGAATTTGACAAACAAGCAGGAAAAGGGGAGTTTTATTAATATTATGAAAAAAACCCCTCTGGAATAAAGCATTATATTTCCATGTTATTTTTTGCACTCATATGCACTTACATGGTCTTAGGGAGAAATCTGCCTTTGAGATGAAATTTTGCTTATCTGATTACATCTCAGGGGCTCTCCCTCACACACACTCAGCCAGAAGCACATACTGTCTCATATGCCAGTGTGAATGGCTTAGATGATGGAGAGATGCGGTAGTGAGAGAACGGAGCTACAAAATTTGGGCATTCTGACTGAGAGTCAGTCGGTTAGAGCCCTGCAATGCACCTAGTCCCTAGGAACTGAGAGGATCAGGCATCTACTGGACAGATCTGAACCAGTACGTGTTTGTCCACCAACCCTGTAGCCCAAGGAGCTTAACCTGAAAAGTAGCGTATATTAACTGTTGAGAGAGGTATCTTGGACTGTTCTTCTCCCTCTGGTTTAGGTCCATAAAATAGAGTTTTATGGGAGGTCCCAAACAGGAATATTGAACTAACACAGAGAAGTCAAGGAGTTGAAAATGTCCCTGTCAGATATGAGAAAGTCCCATACTAAATCCCCGCTGGGTGGACTTCCGAACTTTACCTGAACGTTTTCAGCGCCCTATTGCTCACTACCCTAGAGTCTATCCTCTTCTGGAACAGCCTTAAGTATGAAGAATTCCTTTCCTGAATTCAGCCTAGTGTGTTTTAATATCTTTCTTTCTTTTTTTTCTTTTCTTTTCTTTTTTTTTTGAGCGAGGGTCTCACTCTGTTGCTTAGGACCATAGCTCACTGTAGCCTTGAACTCCTGGGCACAAGAGATTCTCTTGCCTCAGTCTCCCTAGTAACTGGGGCCACAGGTGCAAGCCACCACGTTTGGCTTATTTTTATTTTTTGTAGAGATGGGGTTTTACTATTGTTACTCAGGCTTGTCTCCAAACTCCTGGCCTCAAGCTATCCTCCTGCCTCAGGCCCCCACAGTGCTGGGATTACAGGTGTGAGCCACCATGCCCGGCCTGTGATTTCTTTCTAACTTGATCTTGGGGTCTCTTTCAAGAGTGGCTGTAAGCCACTGATAGGGGATAAAGTTAGTTGGGGTGTGTGGGTCAGGTGAGACTCAGAAGAGGCAGCACAGCAAAACCCATGAAATAGCAGAAATGTTTCTGTTATTACAGAGCCAGGAGAATAAGAAGAGTTGCTGGGGAGTTTGGAGGTGGCAGGGAGCTCAAACAGTGTCTGGGGAGAGAGAGGCTCTGTTGTGGGACTGGGCCTTTCTTAAAGTCCATGGCATTATCTGTCAGGCTTTCCTGCAGGGGTTGTGGATTTGGCAGTTTAAAGAAAACACATATGAAGAGCAGGTCCTATTCACATGACTCTGGTGTTGTTCGTTGGGTTTTACTGTGGTCGGTAGGTGCGGAAAATGTTGGGTTTTTGGTCAATGGGATGAGGAACAAGCAGGCCATATGGCAAACAACCACGTGGGGAGGGCAAGCTTTCTGTAGGTCAGAGGCAACGGGGTACGACTGGGTTTCAAGCAACTTAAGTCGTGCCTAAAAACGGATGTTGAGGCTTCAACTATATGAAACAAATTTATGAGTCTTGATTATTTATAAATGAGCTTCCATTCTCTTTAGAAAGGACACCCAACATATCTCTTACACATGGCAGCCTTTCAGATACTATACCTCACTCAGCATCCTCTCCTTCCCCACCTAATCTGATAGCTCAACCCAAATGACAACCTCCTGGGTCCACTGACATGCAGATAGGAGGATTGGAAATCTGGTGGAAATCGCTCTCTGTGTCTGTCTCTCCTCCCACACTGTTAGTATTATGTTTTTGCTTGTTTGTTTTTCTGAGAATAAGGTACAGACTTCCATATACCCTAATTATGAATTTCCTAAAAACAAAAGTATCCTCTTACATAACCCCAGTTTATCAAAATCTGAAAATAAGCACTGATACAAAACTGTTAGTTAATCTACAGATCTTATTCAAATTCGACCACTGCCCAATAACGCCTTTTACAGCAAAAGAAAAAATTGTTTGCTGGCCCAATATTTAAACTATAATTACTTATTATGCTGACTTGTCATGCCTTTTTAGTTACCTTTAGCCTCATGTTTTGTTCTGTTTTGTTTTGCCTTTCATGACCTTGACATTTTCAAGGAGTGTAAGTCAGGTATTTTGTAGCATGTCTTTCATTTAGGCTTTGCTGATTTTCTTCATGATCCAATTCGGGTTATGCATTCTTGGCAGGAACACCATAGAAGTGATGCTGATCTTTCTCAGTGCATCATATCGGGGGCACGTGATGACTGTCCCATTACTGGGGATGTTAACTTTGATTACTTGGTTTAAGGTGACATCTGCCAGTTTTCATACTAAAACATTATTATTCCCTTGATGATTAATAAGTATCTTGTGGGAAATGCACTGGAACATTCTCAAAGAGGTGCAGCCGTGGAGAGCCTGTGATTGACTCTGCCTTCCCCTTTGTTTTCAGAGTCGAACGGCCGCAGGGCAGTGAACCGAGGTTACGTCACCAGCTTACTCTGGCTGCACCAGGACTGGCACAGCCGTGACACAGCCAACACCTACGTGCAGATCCGACGGGGCTTGCTGCTCTGCCTCAAGCACATTGCTGCCCTCCGATCTGGCAGGGAGGCCTTCCTGGCAGCACAGGGCATGGAGATCCTCTTCAGCACCACACAGGCAGGCAGCATGGGGATTCACTCTGCAGCTGGAGGCCAGCTGGATGATTCCTGAAGGCTGTCATTTAGGAATCATCCCAGACAAAGCTGGGAACACCTCAATCTATTTCTTGTTTCCTGCTAAGGGCAGATGTTCCAGATTTAAGTCTTCATTCCAGGCCAGGCTTGGTGGCTCACGCCTGTAATCCCAGCACTTTGGGAGGCCAAAGCAGATGATCCCCTGAGGTCAGGAGTTTGAGATCAGCCTGACCAAAATGGTGAAACCCCTCTCTACTAAAAATATAAAAATTAGCTGGGTGTGGTGGCGCATGCCTGTAGTTCCAGCTACTCAGGAGGCTGAGGCAGGAGAATCGCTTGAACCTGGGAGGGGGATGTTACAGTGAGCCGAGATCATGCCACTGAACTCCAGCCTAGTTGGCAGAGTGAGTCCCTGTCTCAAAACAACAACAACAACAACAAAACAATCTTCATTCCATCGATTCATTCATATATACTTAACATATGTTTGTTGAATACACACTACCAGAGGTGCAGTATGGCATAGTGGTAAGTGTTGACTCTAAAACTAGAGAACTGGATTCAAATCCCAGCTCTAGGGCCTACGGCTGTGAAACTTTGAAAAAGTCACTCAACTTCTCTGGGCCTCTAGATTCTTCAAAAGAAAAAAAAGCAGAAATAACAAAACCTAGGTTGTCGTGTGGACTAAATAAGTCACTGTACAAATGGCACGTGCCCAGAAGAGTGCTTGCCATGACTGAACTGTGTTTTGAGGATGAGCCATTATTGGAATAATTAGCAGTGGGGTCTAGTGGTGGATATGACAAATGAGGCCCTTGAGCCTATAGGGAAAACCTCCTAGCAGAAGAGTCAGACACTAAGTAAGCAAAGAATCCAGTGAGGAAGATAATTTCATATTGCAGTGTGAAATCAATGAAGTAAGGGCATAGGTCTACAGGAGCCGCTATAGGTAGAGGGAGCAGGTGTTCTTTTAGAGAGAGAGGTCAAGTCATCTCTGAGCAGGTGACACCTGAGCTGAGACCTGAGTTATTGGAGGAGCTGGTCAGGCCAAATTGCAGGGGAAGAGCATCCCAGGGAAAGGGGATGGTGTCTTCAAAGGTTTCTACTTATCAGCACCCCACTGGAATATGCATCCTGGGGATTCCTGGATTTCAACCTAAATACATGCCTTAATTTCACCTGATTAGGGCTACCATAGTTTGAGGCTACATATGGCCTCTCTATTGGTGGTATAAGTGTTCCAAATATCCATCATCTGCTCACCCACCTTCTCCTGGGGCCAAGGCAGCCATGTCGCACACGCGTTATGTTCCTATTGCCTCCAGATGAGGCCGCCTCTGGACTCCCTTTTCCAGCCTTCTTGCTCCTCTCTGGACACCCTCCAGTTTTTCTCTATCTGAGTACATCTGAGGTAATGAAGCTGCCAATGAGGGTGTTGTTTTCCAGCCATGGTATCTGTAGACATTTCTCATTAAAAATGGCCTTACCCCCACCAAACAATAACAAAATACAGTGCTGCAAACGAATATCTAATTTCCTATATGCTATCACCTCTGGATTTCTTTCCATCATTACAGCTTTCAAAGCTTCTCAGTCATGAAATAGCTATATTTTACATTCTATTTCTCAGGATGAAGCAGGGCTTTGAATTTTTCCAAGCTCCCTCTTGCTTTGTAAGCTTGTGGTCCCCCAAGTCTCTAATCCCTCCCAGTCCTAGTGCAATGGCCTCCTGCATTGCTGATGTTTAACAGACCCCTACTCTGGTCCAGGGTTTTACCACGTTCCTCTGCCCTCCATGTTATTGGCTATTTCTCTGTTCTGTGCTAAAAAAACAAACAAAAAACAAAACAAACAAGAAAAACAAGAGCAATAAAGGAAGAAGATGGTAATCACAGAGGGACATGTCTATGATAGAAATATGGTGGAGAAAACACTAAATGAAGCCCAGCAGGAGAGGCTGTGAGCCTGTGTGCAGGTTCTTCAAAACGGTTCCTTTAGCAGGTCAATGAAGACTTCAGTTGCTCAGTTAAGCACATTAGCAAGAAGCTTCCAGCCTTGAATTACTGTTGGAATGGAAGCAGAATGTGAGTACACACAGAGTGTGCACTTTATAGTGAGGTTTCTCTAGCTCATATTATAATCTCTCTAAGAATTATACGGAAAAGCAGCCCAGGAGGGGCCTATGGGACAGTGCTGAGTAAATAGGCCATGACACACCTGTCGCCTGGAAGAGTGTGTAGAATGTATGGATGTCAACCTCAAGAGGTTGAATTCCTCACCACCACCACTCACCCTTGCTTTTAGTCTTTTAAATAGTGTGCTCTTGGCCGGGGGTGGTGGCTCATGCCTGTAATCCCAGCACTTTGGGAGGCCGAGACAGGCGGATCACCTGAGGTCAGGAGTTCAAGACTAGCCTGGCCAACATGGCGAAACCCTGTCTCTACTAAAAATACAAAAAATTAGCCGGGCATGGTGGCACGTGCCTGTAATCCCAGCTACTCAGGAGGCTGAGACAGGAGAATTGCTTGAACCCAGGAGGTGGAGGTTACAGTGAGCTGAAATTGTACCATTGCACTCCAGTCTGGGTGACAGAGTAAGACTCTGTCTCAAAAATAAAATAAAATAAAATAAAAATGATGTGCTCTTCCAGAGGAAATGTTACCAAGTTTATGTGCAAAGTCTGATGTTTAACATTCTTCTGTTTTTTGGAAAATGATCCTTGCAGGTGAAAGATAGGCTGTCCTGGCTTAGAAACCAAATGGCTTGTTACTTTTCCCTGGCAGTCGTAACCAGTGTTGAGTAGCCTCCCAGACCTGAGGCGAGTGCTGTGAGCACAGATGCCCTTGCAGGTGTGCTGGAGTTAGAGCTGCCCATCACCCCTCCTCTCCCATCTGCTAGCGAAGGCATGGGAGTCACTGGATGGTCAACTCAGGGACCTTGGATTTGGTGATGTTCTTTCAGTTGCCATTTGCAGATTATGCTGCTGCTGCTGCTGCTGCTGTTGCTATTGCTGATGCCAGTGATAGTGATGACAATGTTAATGAAGCAGCAGCAGCAGAGGCAGGAGGAGGAGGAGGAGGAAGAGAAGAAGTAGGAGAAAGAGAAGACAGTTACTTTGAACTCTTACTATTAGTATATCCCTTGACTGTCTTAGCAATTTATGTAGACTCTCCAATATTGATAATTTAAAAAGCTTTTGAGGTAGGCTCTATTATCTCCCTTTTTACAGATGAAGAAACTGAGGCACATAACTGTTAAGTAATTTTCCCAAGTTCACAAAGCTCATAAGTGTTGGAGCCAGGATTGGAATCTGGTAGTCTCACTTGAGAGCCCATGCTTTTGCCCACTGTACCAGCAGCTCCCCAAGTTGAGCATGCATCAGAGTCACCCGGAGGGGTCACTAAAGCAGAGACCGTTGGACTCCATTCTCAGAGTTTCTGACTCAGCAGGGCTGTGGTGGGGTCTGAGAATGTGCTTTCCTGACAACTCCCTAAGTGATGCTGATACTACCGATTCAGGATCACACTTGGAAAACCACTGTCCTATATTAGTTTTATTGATGTGTATGATGTGTTTACAAACCTACTGAGAATGAGATTGACTGTAAAGGAACTTTTTCAAAGTCCTTCCTACACCTTTGCCATCTTAATATTCTTCTTTGCCTTTCTGCTGAGGTCACTGCTTGCATTGTCTCTCTCGGTGACCCTACCTCTTTGTTTCCTGCGTCTTACATTTCTGCACAGATTCTGTAAACATCCCCTAGAAGTTCAAAGGCTGAGATCACCCATAGTGCAGCAAGGGTGCTGTATAATGTAGTATAATGGAATCTTATTGGAGCTTTGCATGAGGAAAGAGGAAGAAGGATGACAATTTGAATGCAAGGTTAAAAAAAAAAAAAAACTCCTACAAGGATGCCTGAGACAGTTGGAGATAATTATCAATTTGGAGAAATAGGTAACTGCAGAAGGAACAAACCTAGATAAGATACTCAGAGAAAAGGACCACTCTTTGGAGCTACAACAGCTTAAGGGGCCTGAAAGGTTGCTAAAATTGCTGGTTTTCAAACTTGAGCATGCATCAAAGTTACCTAGAGGAACTGTTAAAACACGGATTGCTAGATCCTACCTCAGAGTTTCTAATTCAGTTGTTCTGAGGTGAGATGCAAGATTCTGCATTTCTAACAAGTTCTCAGGTGATACTGAGGCTACTGGTTTGGGTATCTCACTTTGAGAATCACTAGAATAAGAAGTGATATGGCCTTTTAAAAGTCACAGTTGCCACCATTTGCTCAGAAAGCACAGTAGGCCAAGTCTTGATTCATCAGGCTCGTCTCTGGCCAACAAGACCAAGGGCCTCAGCCTTGTGGACCTATGAAAGGAGGGACTGAATCCTAAAGGAAATATTCCCAGGTTGGAATCAGGAGCTAGATACCCTGAAGGTCAGATTGGTCTGAGATCATTTACTATTGATTCAGTAAATGTTTTCTGAGCTCCTTTTTGGTGAAGGATGTTGGGGCTGTGTTCTATAGGGCGTTCAAAGATGAAGGTGATAGAGGACTCATATCATATGGGAAAATAGGATATGGATAATGCAGTGTAGGCAGCAGGCGGGTGTAACCATGCACAGGAGGACCTACTTGGTCTTGCTGACCAGAGAAGCCTCCAAGAAGGCACCCACATTTGAATGAAGCTAGGAGAGTATTTTGAAAAGTCTTAAGAGAAACACTTGGTTTGTAAACTGTTCAGAGAAGCACAAGAGGTGGCCACGAGGCACAGACAGAGAGAGAAGCCATGGAGAGTGAGTGGGACAACTAGGACGTTTTGGAGGGTCAGGCAGAAGGAAAGATCTCAGTGACAATCCAGAAGATATCAAGCCATTTCCATTTAAGGTATTTTTATATTGAAGCTATGTCACATCTGCCCTCGGCCTTAGAATTTCTCATCTACTTTCAAAGAATCACTGCAAAGAGAAGGGAGAGAGGGGTTATGCCAGGCAGGCATAGTTGAAGAGCTGTGGTGTCACCTGAGACCTGAATGATAAGAAAGAACCAGTGCCATGAGGGTCTGGAGATGAGGGTTCCATGGAGAGAAAAAGGAAGTAAATGCAAAGACCCTCAGGTGGGGAAGTAGAGTGGGAGGTGGGTGAGCTTGAGAAACACAGATATGGCAGAGTGTTGTGAGTAAGGGGGAAGACATGAGATTGAGTTGGAGTCATGGGCAGTGCCAGGACATTTAGAGTTCCTTGAACCATGATGAGGACTTTGAATTTTATTTCCACCAACGTTTTTGTTTGTTGTTTTGTTTTGAGATGAAGTCTTGCTCTGTTGCCCAGGCTGGAGTGCAGTAGTGTGATCTTGGCTCACTGCAGCCTCCGCCTCCTGGGTTCAAGTGATTCTCCTGCCTCAGCCTCCCGAGTAGCTGGAATTACAGCCATGAACCACAATGCCTGGCTAATTTTTGTATTTTTAGTAGACACGGGATTTCACCGCTTTGGCCAGGCTGGTCTCGAACTCCTGACCTCGTGATCCACCTGCCTCGGCCTCCCAAAGTGCTGGGATTACAGGCGTGAAGCACTGCGCCTGGCCTCCGTCAACTTGTAAGCAGGAACAAAGGAGGAGAAGATATGAATTAAAGAGATAGAGAAGGCCAGATCACATAGAACTTCCTAGGGCATAAAAATAAATTAGAATTTTATTTCTATCAAGTTTGAAGCAGGAGACTGACCTGATACAATTTATGCTTTTCATTTTTTAATTTTGAAAAATTTTAAATTAATTGTAGTAAAATACATGCAACCAAATTCACCATCTTAACTATTTTTAGGTGTACAGTTTGGTCAGGTTAAGTACATTGTTGTATAACTGTCACTATTACCCATCCATCTCCAGAACTCTTTTCATCTGGAAAAATTAAAACTCTATACCCATTAAACTGATTTATGCTTTTAAAGGACCATTTTGGCTGCCATTTGGAAAAGAGATTATCAGAGGGCACAAGGGGAAGGAAGGAGAGTAAGGGGAGGAATTAGAGTGTTGATAGGAGTTTAGGCAGGAGATGTTAGTGGCTTTGGCTACATAGAAGCAGAGCTGGAATTTAAACCCAGGAATTTATACCCCTAGTCAAGGTCCTTTTCCATTAAAATGCCTTGCTTTGTTATCATGGGAATTATTACTAGGACTGTGCTCTGAGGAGCAGTGGCTCCTAGCAGCCTCTTGCAGACTCCTAGGAGACTTTATGACACTAAGGATGCCTTCTTTTTTCCCACTGGCTAATACTAAATGCTTACTATTAGGCACTTTGCCTACTTTAATGCATTTAATTTGTACACAACATTAGGAGAGAGGTTGTGTTATTATCTCCACTTTGCAGATGAAGACACTGTGGCACAGAGAAGTGTATTAATTTGCCAGGGTTATGAAGTTAGTAATCTTCAGTCCAGGATTTAAACTCACGTAGTCTGGCTCCAGGACCTGAGCAGTTTGCTCTTACTTTACCTTGTCTATGTATCATGCAAGTAGGGTATTTATTATGCCAAAGCAAATTCAAAGATGTTAACTGTGATGGAAGCATTGAATACATTAATTGAATGCATTCTTGTATTTCATCATCCCTTCCAAGTAGCAAATGTGTTATTGAGAGTGATGGGAAAAGGGAGCCTAAAATCTCACCTTTGCCTCCAATTCTGAGACATTGGTCCATAAGGATTGTATTTCCTGGAGTCTTGTCTTGTTTTGATGCATAGCACGCGTACCAACCCTGCACACCTTAGTCTCACCTTAGTCTCGGCCCTGCACAGCACCTATCCACTAGCATGAAGGAAATGTTGAGAAATGAATCCAAGATTTTCTGTTACCTTGAAACCAACGATCTTTGCATTCATAAGTATTTCCCCTACAGTGCAGCAGAAGGCAAATATAGCATGATTCCTAAGGCCTTGGGTTTTATAGATTGTAATACTCCCTCCAGCCTTCAAATTTAGTTCATGGTATGGACCAATTTTTCAGAACATTCGAACTGGGTTTCATCCTTTCACTTGTTCCATTCCACCAAAAAAAAGACATGATTATCTTTTATCATCAAAGACCATCACAAACATAACTGTGTTCCAAAATGTTGGCTTTTTTGACTGCCCTGGCTTGGGCTGGCTCTATCTCTACCAAGGTTGGAGCTTAGAACATTATATCTGATAAGTCATCTCTTTCACCTTATCGCTTCCTCCATCAGACTCTGTTTTATTTTCTTCCCATTCCTAATACTTTTCATGAAACACTTGAGACCATTTGATCAGACCAATGGGTGAAATAGCTTCAACTGTTCATTAGCCTCCATAATGAATTAGCCAAAACTAATTCATTTTCCACCAAGAGTATTTCCTGCTGTGTATTCTGAGGCTGTTGATTCAGGACACTTGATGGGTATGACTGGCACACACTGAAGGGGAGAGAGCATTCTTGATTGCATTAACACATTTCATTTTGAAAGTTGGCTTACTTAAGGCTGAGCGTGGGGGCTCATGCCTGTAATCCCAGCACTTTGGGAGACTGAGGCAGGTGGATCACCTGAGGTCAGGGGTTTGAGACAAGCCTGAGCAATGTGGTGAAACCCCATCTCTATTAAAAATACAAACATTGGCTGGCATGGTAGCAAGCATCTGTAATCCCAGCTTCTCGGGAGACTGAGGCAGGAGAATTGCTTGAACCCGGGAGGTGGAGGTTGCTGTGAGCTGAGATCGTGCCACTACACTCCAGCCTGGGTGACAGAGTGAGACTCTGTCTAAAAAAAAAAGAAAGTTGGCTTACTTATATTTTGGAGTCATTTGGGTAGCTTAAATTCATGGATAAATTTTTATTACTTTTTTTCCCTCCATGTTCTTTCACATGGAAGTACCTGTAATGTTGAGTCTGGAGATGCCATAGTTCAGCAGCACCACAGACATTCACACTGCCCTGTGGTGGGTACCTGGCATCCACCATCTCCACTTCTGTGACTTACTGGCCTCAGAGCTTGCTGTACCCTTTAGGAATAGCAAACTGGAGGACCCCACAAGTCATCTTCCTGTACCAAGTCAGTAGACAAAACATTTACAAAGATACTGAAGAAAATGGTTGTGTTTTTGCCAAAGAGATCCTGAACTATACTCAACTCTCTGTCTCTTAATTTGGTGAACTTGTTCTTACATTTTTCACAGTGTCTGAAAAGAAGGGTCTTGTCATGTTCCATCAGTATCAAAATGTTACATCTGCAAACCCAATTTTTCTCTGATTTGGGAAGGTACCAAGAGGGATCAACACTGTGGGCTTTGAGAAGAGACATGTAATTTAATTTAGGTACTTGGGATTCACTTAGTCTTTCCCTTTGATTTCATATTTTATCTCTTATAAAAAATATTTTTCTCTGCAGAAGAAAGCTGAAAGAGAAAAGCAAGACTTCCATCAATTCAGCTGCTCATTCCCTAACGTAGGCAATAATTCACAGTGACACATGGGTGGCTGAGAAAAGACACCAGCCTCCTCTTCCCCCAGCTATCCTGAGCAATGTCTTGCCTTAGGCGCAGCATCCCTTGAATGAATTTTAAGTCTATATTCAGACTGAATTCATTGCAATGATGTATGAAATGAGCAAGAGACAGAAAAGCACAGATTCTACATTAGACAAAATTCTATGTTGGAATGCTCAGATTTGACATTCTACATTAAGGCTGTTTACGGTCTGTCCATGTGTATAATTCATTAGCTGAAATACAGCTAGGAGACCGTGCTGTGTTACAGCTAGGAGAGTGTTACTAGCTGTGTTACAGCTAGGTGACTGTGCCCAGATGCTGGCGTCTGATATAATCTTCCCTGTGTTCAGAACTGCCTGGATGACAAGAGCATGGAGCCCGTCATCTCTGTGGTGCTTCAGATCCTGAGGCAGTGCTACCCTAAGAGTCCACTTCCCTTGGTCACAGCCAGCAGTGCCTATGCCTTCCCGGTCCCTGGGCGCATCACCACTGAACCTCCATGTGATTTACCTGAAGGTAAAATAAGTGGGTAACTATGACCTTTAAGATGAATTTTTGCATTTTGACAATGTCTCCCAGGAAAGTGTATGAAAAGAGAATTAGTTGTTTCATAGGTCAACCATAATTGTCTATTAAGCTAATTAGAGACATATATGAAAAAGCAGTTTTGATTTTCATAAACAGGGTGAGAAAATACCAAACTCACTTATTTTGTTCTTCATTATTAACTGTTTCTGCTTTGCCTAGTAGCTATCAAATGCCTGTACAGTAATCTCAGCTAATTAAAAAAAAGTCTATTCAGAATCCCATGATCGAATCTCTGCAGCATACTGACCGATTGTGGAATTAGTTTGCCCTGAGGATGAAATTAAAATAAAACTCTTGTTATTTACAACTCCAGGCTAGACATATTGGAATATTTGAAAGTATTATTATTTAATCTCTAGGAAAATCTTCCTGTCAAAAGATCCTAGTAAGAACAGGTTTTCTATAGGCATAATTTTGCCACTATGGATTTTGTTTTAAATAACTTCCTCAATCAAAAAATTAGGGGCTCAATCAAGGTGATATTTAGGTTATAACACATTTTGTATGTGTGTGATCTCTAAACTTTGGCTATGCTAGTTGCATAAATACCTCTGACTTTCATGGGAGAATCCAGAATGGTATTCATGTGTTATTTTTTCTGCACTTATTTTGCATTCAATGTGGGATAACTGTTTAAACTTTATGACTTAGTGCCCCAACATACCTACGTGCACACCATTTGTACTGACTAATAAGCATTCGTGTGTGGTGGAATATTGTGCAATTAATATTGGGCCCCTTATTTGAGAGAGGAAGAAGAAAGAACCACTGTGTGGTGAACATCTAAATCCTAAATCCCAGGCAAAGGGGAGACCTCACTTATTTCACCTCTTTTTCCCCATCCAGAGGATTTTGAAGATGACGGCGATGATGAGGTGGACAAAGACTCCGATACTGAAGATGGGAAAGTGGAAGTAGGTACACCAGCTCATGCTTCTAATGATGTCCATAGTCACATCATGCACAGAAAAACATCACTTCCTATGTTTGCCCAAGCCCAGTGTAAATTTTAAGAACTGACTTTAGTACTGCCACTCCAGTGGTAGTGATGCTCAATAAATGACAGCTGCTGTTATTGATTTCCCAGTTGTCATTTTCATCTTGGTAAGTCCGGTACAATGTCTCATTGTAAAGTCAGAGGCTATCCTATACATTATGAAGACACCAATACTTTATTCAGATGAGCTTTAGGTACACAATACTTGGAGTTGGTATATTTAATAAGATCATTTAAGACACTAGAAAGATTTTCCAGGAAGCTTTCTAGTAGATCTCACCTGTCTTCATAAGTCACTCATCTTATCCTTTCTGCACAGGGCTGCTGCGTCGTACAAGTCCATTGACATCAGACTCTGAATTGTTTTCCCTTAAGTTGCACAGTACACAACCTGGCCAGCGGAGAAGTGTTGCTCTTTGGTCCTCCTCCCAAAAAGGCCTATCCTATAGAACAGAGGTTGGTGAACTTCCTATAAAAGGTCCAATAGTAATTATTTTAGGCTTTGTGGACCATACAGTCTTTGTCACAACTACTCAACTTTACCGTTGTAGCACAAAACAGCTATAGACAATTTGTAAACAAATGGGCATGGCTGTGTTCCAAGAAGTTTTTTTTTTTTTTTTTTTTTTTTTTTTGTGAGATGGAGTCTCACTCTGTCACCAGGCTGGAGTGCAGTGGTGCAATCCTGGCTCACTGCAACCTCCGCCTCCTGGGTCCAAGCAATTCACCAACTTCAGCCTCCCGAGTAGCTGGGACTACAGATGCCTACCACCACACCCAGCTAATTTTTGTATTTTTATTAGAGACAGGGTTTCACCATATTGGCCAGGCTGATCTCGAACTCTTGACCTTGCAATCTGCCCACTTCAGCCTCCCAAAGTGCTGGGACTACAGGCATGAGCCACTGTGCCCAACCTCCAAACAATCTTCATTTACAAAACTAAGCAGTGGGACATAGTTTACTAGTGTTTTTCTACAACAAGGTTTCTAGACCTTGGCACTGTTGGCATTTAGACTGGATACTTCTTGGTTGTGGGAGGCTGCCTTGTACATTGTAGGGCATTTAGCAGCATCCCTGACCTCTACCCACTGATATCGGTAGTACCCACCTCGTTACCCCCCCAAGTATGAACCAAAAATATCTCTAAGACTTGCCAAAATCACCCCTAGTTGAGGATCACTGCTCTAGAATAAGAATTTGTCTGTGAATTATAATTCTCTCTCCATTTCTGTTGGTGGACACGGACTTTGACAAATTCCTTTAAGTTACAGTTTCTTAATTTTGTCGTCCGTAAAATAAGACTCAGTAAATTAAAGTCAATGCTGCCTTTTATGACACTTCTTGGGGATGAAACTCAAATTTAAAAAATCAAAAATTTTCCCTCCTTTTCTTTCTCTCCTTCTTTCCTATCTGTTTAGAAAGAAAGAGGCTTTTAAGTTCTCTATCATGATAATCACTCACCTTGCTGATGGTAGTAGCAGACATACAGGGACTACCTCTTAAGCTACATCTGTAGGTTTAGACTGCTATTGACAGTCTGGTATTCTCTGGGTGTTGTTGATAAGTAGAATCATTTCTGAAGTCATCAGTAGCAAATTGGATCTTTGCTGTGGCTTGGTGGTACAGGCCTATGGAGTATGTACTGAATTATTTGAATAATACTGTGCTGCTGCAGTCATTCATCAATGTCACTTTCCCCTCCCCTCTTGCTTGCTCTTTGATAACTGAATGTCTGCTGCAGAGTGTCACTTGCTTCATGTATCTGATGGGAAGGGACTGGGTGCACGATAGTGCCTGATTTCCCACAGTATGGGAGGGAGGGCATTCAGATACTTCCCTTGGCCCATGCTCTGCAGAGCGTGGAGGGGTGGGGTAGAGAGAACCCTAAACAAATAAATAAACTCAACTGGCAAAGAAGCACAAGACAAATTGGTAAGAGCTTGAAAACTAATCATCAAAAGACTTCAAGCCAAGGCAAGAAGATGAGAAGTCAGCATGAAGATGAGTTGTAGAGAAGGAGAGGAGCATGAGAGTTAGGGTTTGATTCAGAGGCGCAGCAAGAGCAAGGAAACTGCTCCAGAAAACTGGATTTTCCCTGGGGAAACCAGCAGCATTTGCTGCCAGAGGCATGAACAAGAAGTCAGGCATATTTTATTTCTGGCCACAGCACTGACGCAGGCCTTTAACCTGTGGCCTTCCCATTTGACAATCTTAGGTAATAATTGGGACCAGCCTCTTAGAAAGAATGATTAAGAGGATCTTTTATGAGAGTGGAAAGTAGGGTGCCGTGATTTGATTGAAAACTGCCAAGGTCAACGTAGTAGATGTGGGCTGTCTTCACGTACACAAGCATTAGATTCTGCAAAACTCTGAAGGAGAGGGTGATAAACAGAGTAAATTCAAGCTCTCCCTTCCTTCTTCCTTCCTTTCCTTTCTTTTTCATTTTTTATTTCTTTCAAGTGCTTTATTGGGTATAATCCATATGCAGCATGCTAAATTCTTGGGGATGTTTATATGAAGCACAAACAGATAAGACATAGTTTTTATCTTTAAAGAGTTTGCAGTCTAGTGAACTTGGAGTTTGTCCTTATTAAGTTTTCAAATCACCACCTTCAATGGAGTGGTGAACTCAAGTTTGAGGCAGCCAAAAGACAATGTCCAAGAACTCCAACCTATGGAACAAGAGCCAGAAAGCATTACCTGGATTAGGTGGGTAGCAGAATCCTAGTTGGTAAAGGACTGCCTGGGCTGCTGTGAGGACACAGAAGCAGGCCACCTCCAGATAAGAACAAATGCCATTTATAAGAAATACAAAAGGAGATGGCAACCTGGCTGAGTGCCTAGTTCTCAGAGACTAAGCTCCAGAACTTTGAAGGCAGAAATGGTTTCTATCACAACTATTGAACTTTGCTGTTGCACTGAGAAAACAGCCATGACCAAATGAATGAGTGTGGTTCTGTTCCAATAAAACTTTATTGACAAAAACAACCAGTGAGCCACAGTTTATTAACCCCTGCTCTAAGGCTAAGTGGATTGCCTAGTCACATGTGGAATGAATTAGGTTACAGCTCATGGGTTGCATGACTCTCCTGCCTTCAGATGCACCAGTTGGAGCACAACCTTACTCGCTGTTGTGGACATTCATCCCAATGGCCTTCCAGGTGGTGGTTCCATTAGTGCCACCCTGGGCCATGGCTGAGGTTGCAGCAGAGTGGGTGGAGACAAGTGGGAATTGATGGATGAAGCTGCAAAGCACAAGAGTGGTGGCCATGGAGTTAGTCATGGTGTATACTGTACCTGAAAATATCATTACATGAAACTCATGGGAATTACTTTTCTTTTAATTTGAAGTTTGGAGAAAAATTGTGAAACAGATAGAACATTGCATTTTGTTCCCCTTGGATCAGGAATACAAACATTTATTTTCTATGTTTATTGGATTTAACCTTTCAGGACTGCCAGGTTTTTCCTTAACTAATGAAATATACTTGTAAAACATATGGTATTTTTTTTCTCTATTTCATTAAGGAAACTTAATCTAGGATATGGAAAGATAAAGAGACTAGGCTGGTTGATACCTGGTGCCTTCTCTCTGTAAGACCCTACAACCCTTGGAAAACACAGAAGTATTCAGAGGAGAGTCACCATTATCACTAAGTTGTTTTGAAATGATGATCTATCAAGAATAAAGTGCCTGGGATTATTCAATCCGATAAATAAAAGACTCGTGGTGGCTTGGTAAATTTTTAAATGTACAAAAGGATAAAGATGTAGTGGGAGACTACCAGCTCCTCCCCATGTCTTATAAGGATTGATATAATTTCTCTCCTGCCTACTTCTCAAATCTCATCTCCTGCAATCTTTCTCTTATTCTGTATGCATCAGCCACCTTCTTTCTGTAAACAAATTGAAGTTTTTCCTTCTTTAATAATTCACTGCTGGGCCTGTGCATAGCTGGCTTTTTTTTTTTTTTTTGCCATTTAGGTCTCAGCTAAAACATTACCTCCTTATGAGTCCTCCTGAGATCTCCCAATCCAAACGGCCTCCCATTCCCCAATCTTAGTCACATCACTCTCTTTTATCATTTCAAGGGGAGTTATAACTGTTGGAAATTAACATATTCATTTGTTTTGCTTTCTTCTTTACTGTTTTTCTTCTCTCGCTAAAAGGCAAATAACCATGGAAGCATGGATGTTTGTCTGTTCCATTGTGACTGAAACTTCAGTACCTAGAAGAGTACCTGCTCACAGTTGGTGCTGATTAAATGTTTGTGAAAAGATTGACTAAATCTAAACGTCAAAGATAGATAAAGAGGTACAATAATTACAATGATGTTGATGCTAGTGGCAATGAGATAAAGAATTTCTTTTATAATATGTTTTATTGCTTATGTAGTTTATCTCATACAAGTTTTTATTTCTGATGAAGGTTGACAAATACTGACATAAATGCTGAGACAAGTTGTTTATCTTCTTTCTTTTTATTTTAAAAATACAATCCAGCATAACAAATTTTTCACTGGATAGGCTAGTGCTATAATTTGGAGGCAAGAAAACCACGTCCTAAGATTCTGAAGAAGCACATACATATCTTATCTTGATGCTTCTCATGGTGGATTTCCTGATTGTAATCTCTTCTATGACTATTCCATGTAGGATGATGACTTGGAAACAGATGTGAACAAGCTAAGTTCCAAACCTGGTCTTGACCGACCTGAAGAGGAACTGATGCAATATGAGGCGATGTGTCTTGAGCTCTCCTATAGCTTTGAGGTAGGACATATGCTGTGGTTCTGATCTTTGACAATGCATGATGGATTCCTTGCAGACCCTGGGAGGCCAAACCAGGGTATCCAGATGGAAAGCATTGCTCATCATTAGCCATCTGCTTCTGGCCTCTTCCTTAGAGAAGAGCAGAATGTTAAACAAAAATGGGAAAAGGTGGCAAATATGGGAAAAATTTAGAATGTATGCAAGGGGTCCTCAATCTGACACCCTACACTTAGGATGGATACACAGTCATGAGCTGCCTGATGACATTTCCATTGATGACAGCCAGCGTATTCCACGATGGGCCCATAAGATTATAAGACTGTATTTTCACTGCAACTTTTTATGTTTAGACACACAAATGCCATCGTGTTCCTATTGCCTAAAGTGTTCAGTACAGTAACATGCTGTACAGATTTGTAGCCTGGGAGCAATAGGCTACACCATACAGCCTAGGTCTGCAGTAGGCTCTGCCATCTAAGTTTGTGTAAGCACACACTATGATGTTCATACAATGATGAAATCACCTGATGATGCCTTTCTCAGAACATCCTGCATTGTTAAGTAATGCATGACTATAGCATGAAGGTACATATCACTACCTATTTTCTGGTGGGCAGGGTGCCTTGCCCCCATGCACTGAAAAAGCAAATAAAAATTCATGATGATTTAATTGTTCTCATGCCAAGTGGCACTGTTGTCCTATATGGCTTTTTGAAGGTGGACATCCTGACTCCAGGCTTTCTTTGTTAGTAGAAACAAATTGGGAATGTTAGACCTGATGATGCTAATTCTGTGCCTAGTTGCTGCTGCCACTGTTGCTGCCATCAATATTTTAGACCTGCTTTTTGATCTCCATTATTTTCTTATGACTCTTAGTAATAAATCATAATTTGGCTGAATTTAAGGGTATAAGCTAAGTCACGTGTACAGAAGGGAGTTAATATATTCTATTTGACTTCAGAAAGCAGAAGGCGATCAGTGATAACAGTTTCAGGGAAGGAAATTTCAGTTTAGTATAAACATTTATTTCAAATAAACAGAATTATCCTAAAGTGAAAGGCACTGCCTTGGGGTGCAGTGAGACCCCATAAATATGGGTTTTCAACCAGATTGTAATTTAGTGGGGGTCTTGAAGGAAACATTCAAATACTGTTTAGCGTTGGACTAGACCCACCAAAAGGCCCTTCCAAACATGAGTTTCTATGATTCTGTCATTTATTTGACTCTTGAAGGTTAGTCTTTCTTAGTTGACCTTGGAGAAAGCTTCCAGATTCATAGGATTTATGCTTAGCTCTGTGCCCAGAGAGTAAGGACAGGGATCAAATTGTATTCTCTACCTGGAAGGACACACTAACATATTCTATTCCATTTTGAACATGAAGGAACTGGAGTCCAAACCTGGAGGTGATTTGAACTCTGAAAAGACTCAGTATGCGAATCACCACCACATTCCAACTGCTGCCTCCTCAAAGCAGCACTGCTACAACAAGGACCAAAGCTCCTGTGGACAAGAAAGGGAAGACTCTGTCCGGAGTTCCCTTCTGTGTATGGTGAAGACGCAAAGGTCCACTGTGCATCTAGGCTCCAGAAGAAAGCCTAGAGTGAACCCGTACGAAAATGTGCAATCCAATAGTCTCGGGAGAGATTCTTCTGAAAGTGAAATCCCTGACATTCAGGCTTCCCTGAAAGCAGATGCCTGGGACATAGATGCAATTTTCTGCCCAAGGATGAGTGCCTCCTTTTCTAACTCCACTAGGACTGGAGAGGCTGTTGAAGTAATAGATAAGCTTCTGCAGACACATCTGAAGTGTGTCCCTTTCCACGATCCCTATCTTTATATGGCCAAAGCCAGAAGAACCAGCTCTGTGGTGGACTTCAAGATGGTGGCATTTCCTGATGTCTGGGGACACTGTCCCCCTCCCACCACTCAGCCTATGTTGGAACGCAAATGTGGAGTCCAAAGGTGATGGCGCTACTGACTTGGGAGCTCTTTTTTTTCCTGTTCTTTGATAATTTTATAAGTAACTGGTTTGTACAGATAATTCTACTATCTATAGGAAAGTGAGCATTAATCAGGAACATGTTAAAGCCTGTTGGCAAACTAACCAAACACACAAACTTTCCTTCCTGCAAGGACATTTCACAATCAAGTATGGGGTAGTTGTAGGCATGTATTTTCTGATGAAAAATTCCTTGAGTAATTCTAATACAACTCCTTATCCTATCTCCATTGCAAACCACTATCACAAAGAAAGATCATCTAGTTTCCCCAAATACCGGGCTCCTTCCTCAAAAGTAGGTTTTCAGAAAAATCAAGAACTGATTATTTGGGATCTCTTTTCTTGCTTCCTACAAATTGGTATGGTATATCTTGCTAATAGAAAGGAGGAGCACCAGGTATTATATACCCTGGCTTAGTTCAGAGAATAGTTTTGCTGCTTCACAGAGGAGGGGATGGAAAAGACATTCTCCAGGGAAGAAACACTGGATAATAGATTATTCCCAGAAGGCAGGAAAGGGAGCTTTACCCATGGCTCAGCATATTGAGATTAAAATGAAAACTGCTAAAGGCAAAGAAAACATTATTTTTCTTGAAAAAATCTGTATGCACATACCAAGTCAGTGGAGCAAAGTGGGCAGAACAGAAAGTTTTCTTATTATTCACGTCATTGGTAAATTATTCTCTTGATGGTAAATCCCCCAAACTGCTCCCACCTGGGGTCCTGGCTGACATATCCAACCCTACCCCCTGCACTTTATCTGTATTGCTCATGTTTTTGAGAAACAGATCACAAGGGCTGTTATAGCACCATCTTATCCCTGCATAGGACATCTTCCCTCTGAGTCCAGGCCTCACGTCTACTTTTCTTCACCCTTCTCTCACACCTCCCCTGTGAACTGGACTGGAAATTCAGGAAGGTAATCTGAAAGACCTCCTAAGCTTTCTTTCTGTCTCTTAGTTAAATATCCCAGATTTTGCTGTTTCTTAGAAGACTGACCTTAGCCTACTGGAGCAGACAGAGCCCAAGGAATATAAATTGTACAAGGGCACACAGGCTTATTGGAGCCTACCAAACCTTGAAGATGCTGGCAGCTAAGAGTCCTAATGTCTTCCTCAAAACTTTCTCAGTGCAAACTACCGTCTTATTCCCACAGCTAGAAAAGTTCCAAAGTTCCCCAACGCAAGTGCTTTTGATAAAATTCTTCAAGCCAAGAATTCTCTAACTGAAATCTACCATCACTACTTCCTACATTCCTACTTCTCATGCAGTTTTATTTTTTGATAAAGAAAGAGAAAGAAGGAGGGCAGGGCTATTTCCACTATCTGAGCTCAAGGTTGAGGTGTTATTAAACTTCTCTGTGCTTTCATATTTCTCTGATGACCCCCAAAGTTCTTCCCAGGTGATCATAGGATGAGTGAGCTAGGGAGAGAAGGCTGACCCTTAAAATTTTTTCAATTTTCTTTTTCAGGATCAGGATATTTGAGGATATTCGAAGGCTCATCCAGCCACGTGATGTTATAAATAAAGTTGTCTTCAGTTTAGATGAGCCTTGGTAGGTAGTCTTGTGCATCTGAGGAATGTGGGGCATGAAGAATTCTGTTAATGGCATGAGAATAGACATGTTTCCTGTTAATAATCCACTCCTCCTCCTAAAATAGCATGATGAAAATTCAGGTTAAAGATCTATAAGAAAAAGTTTACCTTTAAGAATCATCAGCCAGGTGTGGTGTCTCACGCCTGTAATCCCAGCACTTTGGGAGGCTGAGGCAGGCGGATCGTGAGTTCAGGACCGAGACCATCCTAGCTAACACTGTGAAACCCTATCTGTACTAAAAACACAAAAAATTACCTGGGCATGGTGGCGGGTGCCGGTAGTCCCAGCTACTCGGGAGACTGAGGCAGGAGAACGGCTTGAACCTGGGAGGCGGAGGTTGCAGTGAGCCGAGATGGCGCCACCGCCCTCCAGCCTGGATGAGAGACTAAGGCTTCATCTCAAAAATAATAATAAATAATGAAAAAAAAAAAGAATCATCACAGTTTTCAAAGAGTAGTGATAACACATATGTTCACATGTTCCTTATTTCATTGTAGGCCTTTGCAAGACAATACTTCCAATTGTTTACAGTTCTTCTCTAAATTTGAGTCAGGAAATCTTCGCAAAGCCATCCAAGTGCGTGAGTAAGTAAGGAAAACCACAGTGGGTATCTCCTGGCAGTTCGTAAGAGCGAGCTGTGATTGTCTCTTCTCCATGCTCTGTTCAGTGACCTCACATTGGTGGCTTGAAATCAGTCATGGTGGGAGTATTTATACCTTACAAATTGGCAAACAGTACAAGGGAAGGTTTTTCCTCTCAGGGAGTCATTTGTTAAACATTTACCAGTGCACCACTAGGGAAATCACTGACACCATAGCTAAGTGAGCCATTCAGTAGAGGTGAACTGTTATTAATGTGTCTTGTGTTTCAAATAATGGGTCCATATTTGGGTGTGAGAGCACTTTGACTGGGATGTTTATACTTTGATACCAAGGCTGATTTTGCTGACCCGGAAGAGTACATGGGCTTGCTATTCCTGCACTTCTCCACGCCTGTTGCTCTCATTCCTGTGTACTTAGGTGGCAAAAATCATGAGCTTCCCAGAGAGAGGTGAATAATCCTGCATTCAAGGGAAGATGCAGTACCATGTCTCTCTAGCAGAACCTACAGATGAGCTCTCAGTAGAAAAGGATATCCTAGCCAAGGAAAGTCTAGGGCTGTACAAACTAAAAGAAAGGAAATAAAACACACATGAATTTTACTTCTTTTTCAGTGTCAGAAGAGACTGCAGTTATCATTATGTTAAAATTCTTTCTATTATAGCAATGTGGATATATTTCCCTTATACCAAAAGGCAAGATATATGATTCATCTATAGGTGAACTTCTGGAAAAACAGTCTAGAACAGATAATGGTGTGGTGGCCATAGACAGACATCAGAATCAGACTGCCAGGGTAACTTCATCACCTTCCAGCCAGGAGACTGAGCAAGTTTCCTAACTCACTCCATGTCTTTATTTCCTCACTCACAAAATGAGAACAATAATTGCACCTACTTCTTAGGGATTTCATGAGAGCTGACTAATACACTTAAAGCTCTTAGAGTAGTACCTGGTACATGATCAGCCCTTAGTCAACATCCGTTCTTACTCAGGGATGCATATTTGTCATGGTTGGAGCTCGGAATTCAGTATAGCTGAGCCCTCCTTTATATTCACCTGAGGATTCATTTTTGAAGTTTTTCCCTTTTGGGGGAGGTGAAGGGTGATCTTTTTTTTGCACATAAAATATTTCAAGGAAACCCAACATATAAAACAGAGATGAGTTTAACTAATCAGGCTGAAGACAGGAAAGACAATCATGTCAAGACTGTTTATCAGCCTTCTTTGTGTTGCTGGCTTAGTTTCCACTTCTTCCTGTGGCTCCTGCTTTTACTATTTCTTCTCTCCAGATATCACATTCAAGGGATCCAGGAGAGGAGACCTGATTATGAGTCTCCTGGTGGAATAGTTATCAGATCAGGATGTGGCTAAGCTGCTGGCCCGGCTCAGGTCTTTTTCTCTATCCATTTCCCTTGGACCAGAGTGTAAAATCCTAAACTCATCAGTTACGGTCAGGGTAATAGAGTCAAGTAACAGTAAACAAACCTACTATTGGGTAAGGAATTTTTATGATTACTTTTTGGAGAGAGCACTGTGGGAATAGCAGACAATTTGAGGGTCATAGCCTTTCCAGAATTGTTCTTGTGAGTGCCACTCCATGGGTTACACATCATGTGTTGTATGGTGAGCCCAGTGGTTAGAGTGTGGTGCCTACAGTGACAGTGTGAGGACTAGACTCCATCAGAGAGCTCTACCCTGCTCTCATCTGTCTTATACCAAGCTCTAGCCTTTCATAAATCTCATACAATGCCATTTACCAGGGGTCCAGTGTGGGAGAGTATGAATGGATTGGGATAAAAACATTTTACTTTTCATAAAAGCAACTCAAAGAGAATACCAAGAGAATGAAACAATATTTTTAAAAATAAAATATCCTGATAATGTTTAAGTCAAAACTGCATTGCTAGTTCTGTTGCTAGAGATCAGAAAAATAATAACCTTTGGAGACATAGTGATGGGGAGAGGATTGCTGAGGGCTTCCTGGGGTGCTGGAAATGTCCTATATCTGAGTAGTAGTCACACAAGTGGTTTCAGATGTAGATAAATTCATTGAGCTGTATATTTAAGATGTGTGTATTTTATAGCATGGGAGTTATATCACAATGAAAATGAAACAACCCCTGCATTGCTAGCCTAATTCATGTTTGTTGTTTTGTTGGGGGATTTATATTTACTAGGTTATTTGATTTTTATAAACAGCACTGCAAGTTTAGACACTTTCATTTTCCATACGTGGAAATTGAGGCTCAAAATAATATTGATCATCAAATAGCAATGGCATATCCAAACCAGATGTGGTTGAATTTTCTCTGGTATATAACACATTTGCATTTTTTCTAGTTAGATAAAAACTTCATTATAGTTTAATAAAAAGATGTGCTAATATTTCAAAATAGTAAAAAGACTAGAACTGGAATTTCTTAACACAAAAAAGTGTTAAATGCTTAGGTGATAGATATTTCAATTACCCTGATTTGATCATTACACATTGTATTATTGTATCAAAATATCACATGTACCCGATAAATAAATACAACTATTGTGTATCTATAATAATTTAAAAAATTAAAAATATGCACTATTGCATAATTGACTCTTATAATACTAGGAAGCCCTCTCACCTCCACGAATTTCCAAAATCTGTACCCAGTATAGTGGTATCAGGTTGATAAGTATAACTTACCAGCGAGCTGAGATCCTGGGTCTTAGATCTATAACCCAGAAATTGAAACATGTAGATTCTCAGTGTCTGAAGTTTACCTTAAAGGCTTTCCAGATAACCCTCCAGTCTTGCTTCTGATCTGCAGGTTTGAGTATGACTTGCTGGTCAACGTGGATGTAAACAGCACCCAGCACCAGCAGTGGTTCTATTTCAAAGTGAGCGGTATGCAGGCGGCCGTCCCTTACCACTTCAACATCATCAACTGCGAGAAGCCTAACAGCCAGTTTAATTATGGTATGAACTCTAGGGGCTTTCTGGAACATGCCAGGAATGACATTTCTTGACTGTTTAGATTCAAAGAGCCTTGCTTGGGTTCAGAGGGTTTGAAGTTGGGCAGAGTTTTGGGTTGCCAGGTGCAGCAAGGCAGGCAGTGGCCCTCAGTGGCACATTGCTACTTTAGAGGGGAGGCTGGGCATCCTCACTCTGCCACACATGACATCCACTTCTTCTGGATTCCCTCACTCTACCTTGAATCTTTTGAGGTTGGTAAGGCCTCTCATTTATTCCTTCTCTCCATCTCCTAAGTCCCATAGGAGCAAATGCTTTGATCTGCTTTTTTTCCTGCAAGATAGAGGAACAACAAAATTCAATTGCACAACACTGATTTACATTCTTAGAAAGCTCTTGAAGACGTTTAAATTCTCCTGAATACCCGTGGCCATTTTGGAGGAGATATTCAAGAGAGAAAGGCTGATGAGCAGCCTGTATTTATTTTGAATGTTTCAAGGAGTGGAAATTCTGCATACAAATACTAATTTACTGGGTGACTTTGAATGAGGAATAAGTATTCCCAGTGTCTTGGGCTAAGTGCAGGATACTGCCTCTATTTTGTAGTGACTAAACAGATTCTTGTGGGTATGAGAAGAGAAAATATGAACCTTGATATTTATATTCACTTTGTATGGCTGTTGTAACAAATTATCACAAACTCGGTGGTTTAAAACAAGACAGATCTGTTCTCTTACAGTTCTGGGGTTCAGAAGTCCAAAATCAGTTTCTCTGAGCCGAAGTCAAGCTGTTGGGAGAACCATGTTTCCTCTGGAGATTCCAGGGGAAACTCCATTTTCTTTCCTTTCCCAGCTTCTAGAGTAACATTTCCTGCATTCCTTGGCTGATGGCCCATTTTTGCATCCTCAAAGCTAGCAGTGTTGCATCTTCAAATCTCTCTCTGCTTCAGTCACATTGCATCTCTTTTTTTTTAAAAATTTTTTATTTTTGTGAGACAGTGTCTAGCTCTGTCACCTAGGCTGGAGTGCAGTGGTGCAATCTCTGCTCACTGCAACCTCTGCATCCCAGGTTCAAGCAATTCTCCTGCCTCAGCCACTCAAGTAGCTGGGACTACAGGTGCATACCACCATGCCCAGCTAATTTTTTGTATTTTTAGTAGAGATGGGGTTTCACCATGCTAGCCAGGATAGTCTTGATCTTCTGACATCATGATTTGCCAGCCTCAGCCTCCCAAAGTGCTGGGATTACAGGCATGAGCCACCATGCCTGGCCACATTGCATCTCTTCTATAGTCAAACCTCCCTCTACCTCCCTCTCATAAGGATATTTGTGATTGCATTTAGGGCTCACCAGGATAATCACCCCATCTCAAGATCCTTAACTTAATTGTGTCTGCAAAGTCTCTTTGGCCATATACAGTTAACAGTCACAGTTTCCAGGGATTAAGACCTATGTATCTTTGAGGATCATTATTTGGCCCAGAACAACTCTCTTTCCCTCATGTAAAGATTAATTCCTTTTCTGATTTTGTGTAGGGATGCAGCCCACCCTGTATTCCGTGAAGGAGGCCCTTCTTGGCAGACCCACCTGGATACGGACAGGCTATGAAATATGTTACTACAAGTAAGTTAGAGCGCTATTAGCTTCCTTTTCTCTGTCCTGTAATTTTCTCTCAATTTCCCACTTTTCCATATTGATCTTAGAAACATTAGCAATCTGTGCTTGTCTGATAAATTTTTTGTCACTCTGTCCTAATGGCCAACGTCCTGCTCTTCAGAAGTATAAGCATATTCACTGGCACCCACAGTAGACCTCGAGAAATACCTTTTGATTTGCTGAAAGAGTTTATCTTCATTTAAACACATTAAAACTTTTAAATCTTGTTGTCAGATATTAGAAGTCATAGAGATTCTACCTGTGATTAGTGTGTCAAGCCTTAGTTCTTTACTTATTTCTGCTGAACCCAGAGAGTGAAATGTCTGAGATGTTCTATCCTGTTTCTATGCCCCGTGGTTTAGTTTTCCAAAGTATAGGAGGGTGAATATGTGACAATTACACATATGTAACTCCTCCCCATAGCAAGGTAATTTTGTGGAAAAAAATAAAAGAGGGAGGAGTTTCAAAATTCATCTTCAATCCTTGATCAGTCTCCAGTTTCATCAGTTTATCCTGCAAAGTTGCAATGAACTTTAAATTGTCCATGTATTTTGATGAAAGAAATGCATTCCAGACATCTAGATAGCTTATGTGTATATTTTCTTCAGATGAAAAATAAAATTCAAATTTTTAAGAAAATAAGGATAGGAATTGCTATGAGACGAAGAATATGTATATATATAATTAATTATTAGTTCAGTGCTAATTTCTTATAAAAACTGAGAGACCATTTCTTACTTTCTTAAATAAAGTAAGTTTCATCTCTTTCTGAAATTACTAGAGCCATCTAAAAAAGTATGATCAGACATTCTGGAGTTTAGGATAGTTGTCACTATGGAAAGGAAGCAGAGTATATACCCTTATGCCTCTTGGCTTTTGAGACTTTGAGGATAGGAGTATTGATAGATGGGAAAGGTCAAGAATCTTGTTGCTGTATCAGATACAAAGGCAAAAATCACCATGGAGATAATGATAGTCTACAAGACACAGAGCCAGGCTGACTAGCAGTCTGTAATAAAAGAGTTGGAGGTATTCAATCCCTTATCTATTAGGATATGAATGTAAAGAGGATTTTTTATATCCTTTAGAAAAATTGCACAATATTATAACTTTGTTGGTTTTCCATTCACCTAAATGGCAACTACTCTCTGGCTCACCTATCTTAAGACTCTCGGCCGGGCGCCGTGGCTCAAGCCTGTAATCCCAGCACTTTGGGAGGCCAAGGCGGGCGGATCACGAGGTCAGGAGATCGAGACCATCCTGGCTAACACGGTGAAACCCCGTCTCTACTAAAAAAATACAAAAAAACTAGCCGGGCGAGGTGGCTGGCGCCTGTAGTCCCAGCTACTCGGGAGTCTGAGGCAGGAGAATGGCGTAAACCCGGGAGGCGGAGCTTGTAGTGAGCCGAGATCCGGCCCCCACACTCCAGCCTGGGCGACAGAGCGAGACTCTGTCTCAAAAAAAAAAAAAAAAAAAAAAAAAAAAAAAAAAAAAGACTCTCAGGGCCTTTCTTATGGTTCAGAGAGATTTAGATTAAACATCACCTCAAGGTGATAGTCTGCAACGGCAGAAAAAAAAAAAAATGAAAACCTACTTTTGGACCTTGGTGTGTCAAGAATGAGTTTTAGTTTTCTCTATTTCTCTGAAAATAGTTATTCTCAGTAAATGTGAAAGACCTAGCTTAGAGCTGGCTTGGACCTGAAAGTTAGTAACAGATTGGACAAACGTAACATTTTGCATTATTTCCTAATGGGATGTATAAATGTCCCGTTGGAGGATACTCCTCTTGGAATTGGGGAATAAAAAGGCTAAGGGGATCATGTATTTCCCGAAAGAAGGAAGAAGTCACACTTTCAAAAGTACAGCCTTGACCTAAGGAGAACCAATTCTGATAGCTTTTAGAGCTATTAGCAAGACAATTATTATGTGATTAAAGAGCAACAGAGGGATAAGAAAAAACCATGAATGTATAATGTAATTAATTTTTCATATTCCAACCATGAATACAGCAGAGATGAATGGATAAGATTGCTACATTGTAATGTAGTTTGTTTTATAATTATTCACCACGTTGTGCTAACATATTCCCAATAATAAGATGTAACAACAGGATAGATATGTGTAATCTCTATTCACCCACAAATTAGAACACCTCTCTCAATTGTAAAATGATGCATTAGATTATACAATATTTCTCTCCCTATTTACCCATCCTGATCTTTGAGTTGATTTGCTTTACAAGAGTTCTTTGCTTCTCTCCTGCCTTTATTATTTCTGGTATATTAATTTGGGAGAACTTTACTTCCCTATTTCCTTATCTCCCATATATCTTTAGAAACTCTGCTCCATTTCTGTTGTGCTGTTAAAGTCCCAGATTTGGTGCCATGTTTTAAGAGGATGCCAGGGTGCTCATTGTGGGGACAACTGTGAGCCATGGTACCTGAGTACGTTTCTAGAAGGGTGAAAGGAAAAAGGAAACTCAGAAGAAATGGGATTTGCATTTGCATTTTCCTTCAGAAGTTGAAGTTGACAGCAATGATGAGCAGTTGAGGATGTGGGCTGACTACTCTGGAGGGCCAATTGTCATAAAATGAAAAGTCTCCAAACTATTTTGACAGTACGTCACTAAGCAATAAGATATATTTGTATGTGTTCTTACTAGATTAGTTTATACATTTAAAAAAGTATATATGCGTTACTATACTAACATATGCATATAAGAAAGCATGCAAAAAATGAAGAGTTTTAAATTAAGAGAGAAAGATGAAACAAATAATAGTTTATATCTACCTAATTGCTACATCTTTATGCTATTTGTAGCTTAGGGCACACTAGAATTTTGCCGTGGAGTTCACCATTAGATGTAGTTATAAATAGTCTTTTTGGTAATTTTGAGAAATTTTGTTTAACTTTCTAGATCTGATTAGATTATTTTAACAAAAATGAGAATTACTGAGAAAGACCTAATATTGAGGGTAAGGGGTAGGCCATGTCCATTCTGCCATTTTCTGGTCGTTTTGATTGCAATTTAATTTTAACATCAATAGATGGCTTCTAAGAAGATTTTCTTTTAATAAGTAATTGTCTATTTTGTGAGGTTTAGTTTAATTTATGTAATACAATCTGTAAATCAAAGTAAGCTTCTGTAGACTTAAATACCTTCCTGGAAGCTAAAAGCAAAAGATAAAGGAAGGGAGCTAGTTGTTCCCACTTCTCCCTTTGGAGACCTCTCCTATGCAGCAATCAATGCTTAACTAACATATAAAAACTGTAGAAGCAGATATAATGTGTTTTTCATACTCCAGCCCTGGAATACAACAGTGATGAGTGGATAAGATTGCTGCACCATCATCTGGTTTGACACATTAGGTTGACATTGAGACAGCCATGCCAATCCCCATATTAAACAGTAGACGACTTAATTTCTTTCTTACTATCTAGATAATAATCATTTTAAGGAGAAACTCTAATATTTTCTGCCTGTGGTCAGTTGATCACTCTGCCCCTCCCATGGAGCACCTCCCACCTCCTCTGTTCTACCCCTTGCTCTTCCCCACCTTGAAGACCACTAGGCTGGAAAATAAAAAATGCCCCTCGAGAGGGAGGAACAGAAATGGGCAGATTCATTTTTCCCTGCCTCTAGTAAAAGTAAGTAAGGGCTCTTTTAGTTTCTCTTTTATTTAGTTCCCTGTGGTCTGCTTCTTCCTCTGATGTGCACAGCCACACACCGTTTTGAATTCTCTCCCTGCTCTGGTCTAAAGTAATTCTGGTGCTGAAGGGCAGAGGGAGGGAAGCTGTGCGCTTAGAGTGGCCATGTAATACACAACGGCTGATCTCTTCTGACATTTATCTCCGCTCATGAGAGGAGATGGAACAGCTCACTCATGAAGATGAATGTCATACAAGAGCTCTGCCATCATGCGTCCTTCCACAAGATCTCAAGAGAGAGATTTGGTGTTATATAGAATATTAGAAATGCTGCAGACACAGGGAAGCCTGGCAACTTCACTGCTCTGTCTTATTAGATCCCGTTAAGTGAAATGATGCACGCTTGTTGAACAGAGCCGTTGTCATTTTAAGATTATCTAATCCATTCTCTATCACGGCATTTGCTTATTTTATGCACCCTGCCAAAAAGAAACAATGACTTTCCAGCATATTTTTAAGTACAAATGGAAATAACCTGAGTTCATAACTATGCCTTCGTGTACTTGCTCCTTGCTTCATTGAAGTCTTTATGATTATAAAAATACAGATCCTTCCAAAGATAAATGGTTCAGGGAACAGAAAAGCAAACAAAAAGCCTTTTAGCTGTGAAGTTGCTGGATGTACCCAGCCCAGGTCATCTTTGACCCCAGATGACCAATAGGATCCAGCTAATCTTCAAGATCACTACTGATTTTCACCAGGCTGCTTCTCCATCTAGATGAACAGATTGAGGAGGGGAAGTTCTTTGACTGAAACTTCCCACTCATTAATGGCGTGACCTTGGGCAAATTATACCAACTTCTTTCAACCTCAGATTCTTCATCTTAAAATGGGATAATAATGGTATCTACCTAATAGAAGCGTTCTGAAGATAAAATGACGTGAGATAAAACATGTGTAAAGGTTAGAACAGTGTCTGGTGCATAGTAGGTGTTCAATGGATGCTAGCAATTATTTTAAATAATTAGTAAAAACATTTTAGTAGCATAAAATATCAATGATATAAAAGTCATAGTATATGGATCATCTTATTAACTCTCAGCTGGATTATTTTCCTTTTTTTTCTGTTATTTTGGACTGTAAGTTCATAGGAAGCTCTGATTTATGAAGATAAAAACTTCAGATTCTTACTTGCTACATTGGGCATAAGACGTCTTGTCCTTTTTTATCCATTCCTAACAAGCAGGTGATATAATAAAAAAACATTTAGTTTCTAAGCTAAGCCTACAACTGGGGTTAAATCCTGTTTACTATACTTGTTGTGTGGAATTGCTCTAGACACTTAACCTCTGTGAGCCTTAATTCCCATCTGTAGAATGTGTGTAATAATACCCACCTTGAAAGGATGTCATTAGGATTGGAGATAAAATACATTGAGCAACCTAATTATTACTTCTGGAGTCTTGGGTCCACTTATTATACAAACTTTAACTGAACAGCTGCTATGTCCAGGCAATGTGGGAAGCATAAAGATAAACAGATGAATAAGCATGGTCCTTGCCACAAAGTATTGGCCATGAGAATAGGAGTGATAAGGAGGCTATCAGGGAAGGCTTCCTGAAAGAGGAAACACTTGAATTAAATCTTGAAGGATGAAGAAGACTTAGCTAAATAAGGAAGATGGAAAGGGCTTTCCATATAAAGCAAGAACATGGGAACAATTTAACATAGGAAAGATGAACATTGGTTCTTGCAAACATCACTTGATATGTCCACATCGTAACTGGGAAAAGAAAAGAGCTTGTTGATGGGATCTCAGTTTATCACGGATGAACTGAACTGTAGCAAGCCAGATGTTTCACTTTAGAGATTTATCAAACACTTGGCTTTGAAGAAGATGATCTTGGGAAAGTTTAAAGGTCTCTGCAGAGGAAGGTATGCTGGAAGTAGAGTCATCTCCCGGACAACTCCTGCTACAAGGGGGCTGCCAGGAGACTCCAGTGGGGATGCCTGACATTTGCTTTAGGTTCAGCCAGAGTTTAGACCCCAGGCGAGGGTTGTAACTGAATTTCCTTTAGCTGAAAGTCATTCTAAATAAGGTGTTAATAATATATATTTTTTGGAATTCCAACAGTGTGTAACCATCCTGGAGAAGGCTGGCTTGTCGGTGGGGAGCCTTTAGTCTTGATCAGGAGAATCTAACATCACCAAGCTGTGGGGGGTAGTGTGTTAGGTGAAGGAAAGAGAGAGAGAGGGAGAGTGTGTGTATGTGTATATATGTTGGTGGTGTGAGAAGGCAGATTTGACATAATCAAATCTACCATTTGAATTCCTTACACTTCCCTTAAATCTTGAGCCCATGGAAGCTCCAGAGCTAATGATTAGCCCATTTTATTTCTCTTTCCATTTCACTGCAGCTATTCTTTCCTTGGAGTCCAGATTTGGTCTGAATGAGGGAAAGAACATAGAGATAAATACATGGATTTTTTTTTCTCTGTCTTTCTTGGTCTCTCCTGTGGTTGAATGTGGTGAGGTTGAGTTTGCATAGGCTAAATGTGCTTGTGATATGACTTTAGTGTACTAATAGTGCAGTGGGGAAACTAAAAAGAAGCAAGGCCCATGCCAAATAAGACCAACACTACTGGCCCTTAGGGCCACCTATTATTCTTGAGTCAAGATACAGGCTCTGTCTCCACTGTTTGTAGGCGAAGAACTGGGGACAGTGAAGCACAATGTGCGTGTTTCCATCTGCCTTTACATTCATGTATAGGTGCACATCTGTGTGTGCACCCACACATATATGCTTACAAGTGAAGCACTCTTCCACGCTTTGATTGGTTATCCCTGGCTCATTTTATTTCAACTGCTGTTTCCTGTAAAGAGGAGTAATTGACTAGCATTTTGTTCAGCAAGGTGTAAACTGAGTGTATGTTTGCATGGAGCCTTTACAAGGGAAATCAGAAAGCAAATAAGAGGTAGAGCATATGTAACTTGCATGCTTTCTGAGCTACCATCTGCTTCTTTCCATACTTTCTAATAACCAGAATCATAGCTTTTGGAGAAGCTTCAGAACTTTGGGGCAATCTGGCAGAGTAGACTCAATTAGGCATTGCGATCCATATCACACTATGTGGGAAGACACTCTTTTGAAATTTCTATTTCTGTAGGCACAAAGGAAATGGATTCTATTAATACAATGCCAAAAACCTGGGTGTGACAGCCACTTAGGGCTTACGTTGTTACAGGGTACCCTCCTTTCCCTAGCATGACCAAGGCTCTAGGTTGCCATGTTGACAGAAGCTGAGGCAAGATAAAGGTATCAGGCCATAGTCAGTGGGCTACCAGCTTCCCCCTAGCATGACCAAGGCTCTAGGTTGCCATGTTGACAAAAGCTGAGGCAAGATAAAGGTATCAGGCCATAGTCAGTGGGCTACCAGCTTCCCTTAGTCCCATTCCTAGGTGTATAAATATTGAAAAGCCACAAAATCATGAGAAATAAAATAATAGATTTTCTATCTCTTTCTTCCATGCTTGCTTTTTGCTTAGGTAGGGAGTGGCATGAAGGTAGCAAAAAAATAGAAAAGAATAACCTATGTTTTTTATCTTTTTGAAGAACACACAAGAATAATTACCTACTATTTCTTCCCTTCCCCTTCCCTTTCCCCCAATAAAATCAAAAGCACAATGGACTAGTAAGCCAACGTTGTAAATGTTCAAAGGTGGAATTACATCTCTTGGTGTCCGGGTGTATTTTGCATTATAATGCAGCCTTGATGATAACATTTCTCAGGAAAGCCTGCGCAGCTGTCTGAGCATCAATTGGCAGCGTGTGGGGAAAACATTACTCGGAATGGACTTCTGGGTGCAATTTTCTTTGATACTGTTCTCTGAAGTATCAAAACTGGCTCTTCATCTTTGACAAAGGAAAATGTGCACTCTCAAGCCTTACGAAGCTGAACCACATTTGAGGTGACAAACATATTCCTTTGGGAAGAAAGCATTGTACAGTGGAAAGGACAAAGCCTTTGCAGCCAGAGAGATCTGGGTCTCAGTCCTGTATCTACCATTTCACTTTCAGCCCTTTGGCAAATTAACTTTTCTAAGCTTTTGTTTCGTTATCCACACGACGGGTTGCTGCAATAATAACATAAGATAACATACGTTAAATGTTGAATTGGAATTCGATATGTCCTATGATTGCTGATAAGTCTACTTGGCAGGTAGAGGGGAAAGGAAGGAGTTGTACCCTATGTGGTCTGGGGAGAGACAGGGATTGGGGGAACCCAGATTTGGATGATAGAGTTTATATCTCCAATGTAAACCCAGGAAAAACAGAACTGTTCACATTTTCCTCGATTTTCTAGCTCAATGACTAGGACAGCCCTCATTTTCAGACAGCAAAGAAAGGTTGGTAGCATATATGGCACAATTGGGAGGCAGATGGGCCAGGCTATATGTTGCTGAACTGACTCATGAACTGGTGGTAAGTTCACTTGTACATTTCCCTTTTCTCAGTTTCACCCGCAGAAATGTTTCAAGTGAAGGCCATTGTGCCAATACAGTATATAACGCACAAGATTTATAGCATCTAGGACCCTAAGTGACCCTGCACCCCCCTCCCACCTCTCCCTTATTCTCTTCTCCTCCTCTCTCTTTAGAAATCATTATCGCCAGAGTACAGCTGCTGCAGGCGGAGCATCTGGGAAGTGCTACTATACCCTCACCTTTGCTGTCACCTTCCCACACAATGAGGATGTCTGCTACCTGGCCTACCACTATCCCTACACCTACACAGCCCTCATGGTAACTTCCTCTTTACAGTATCACTCCAGCAGGACTGAAGGGGCTCTCTGATGTTTTCCTGAGAACATTTTGGAGACCCTGACATCCTGATTGGGAGCGGAGGAGGGTGTAGGGAAACTATGGCCTTCCTAAGGGAGCCAGGTTTTGTTGTCACTGACTTGGTGGCTTTCTATGTGTCCCATCTCCCTCCCTGGACAGAGCACAAGGCTGAGCCTTGATCAGTGACATTTCGAAGGCCCAAGTGGTCTGCAAGTTGGGGAAGGACATGGGGACATTTCTTAAGAGACTCTATGTTTAACAAGTCAAGTTAAGTATGAAGTAGGTTGGAGTTGTATGGGAAGCAAGACCATACAAGTAAGCTGAAATGCAAATCTGAAGAAAATTCAGCCATTCAGAGGAATGGAGAAAGCAGGAAGGTAGAGCTTGGGAAACTTCTGAGTCTGTGTGCAAGCAGCCATGCCAGCATCTCCAGTGGTTCCGATGACCATGAGCTGGAGGTGGCTAGCAGGATCCAGAGTGGAAGAGAAAAGTGTAAGAAGAAAACACTAGATCATTACAACAGACAACCACCATCTTTTTATGAGGGAGAGTAGGAGAAGTCAGGGCAGACTCACAGTTAGCATTCCTGTGTTCCATAAGGCCCTGCAAAAAGTTCGCAAGACTATTGTGAGCAAATGGACTGCTTAAACCATGCAGTTTTCTGTCATTTGAAAAAGCTGGCAAACTATCCCTTACTGCTACCATTTCGTAGATTTCCTAAGAATAAATGAGCTCCAGTAACTTCTATAGAGCACTTCCATCCTCTATGTTAATGTAAAATGTTATTAGCATATTTATAATCATATGTGTTTATATATGTGTTACTTAGCTTGAAGGATGAGCATTTTCATTTTAAGGCTGTGATAAGGAGTTGGAAAAGATAATAACCAAGAACATCTTTTCCTTCAAAAGGAATGTGCAGGTATAAATGGGATTTTTTTTGCATAGAGAAGGCATATCTTGCACCACTTGGCTCACCGCTTCATGAAAGTGCATCTGTCCTCTTTTCCATATGTTGTCTTGCCTAAAGAGAGATTTTTACTGTTTTCCAGATTGCAAAAGATACACAACTAGTATTATTTGTGTATCACACTCAGAGAGCTCAAGAAGTTAATCCAAGTGATGTGCATCACAAGCTAGGCTGTAACAAGCCACATTTGTTATAAAACATGTTTTGTTGCTTTTAGGGACACAGAACAGGCAAGATTCATGATCCCCCTTCAACAGTTGTTTTTACGGCCTTGCCTGTGAAACGCTGCACATGAAAAGTCTACTGTGGGCTGGGCGCAGTGGCTCACTCCTGTAATCCCAGCACTTTGGGAGGCCAAGGGGAGAGGATTGCTTGAGCCAGAGTTCGAGACCAGTCTGGGCAGCATAGTGAAACCCCATCTCTACAAAAAATACAAAAATTAGCCAGGCCTGGTGGCATGCACCCGTAGACCCAGCTACTTGGAAGGCTGAGATGGAGGATCACTTGGGCTCAGAAGGTTAAGGCTGCAGTGAACCAGGATCACACACTGCATTCCATTGTGGGCAGCCAAGTGAGACCCTATCTGAAAAAAAAAAAAGAAAAAAACAAGAAGCAAAAAGAATCTGCTAGGGAAGGGGATTTCTTTTTCAATATGTGTTATGTGTTTGCCTTTCCCATTGGGTAAGGGATCATGGATCTAGGACACTGTTCTTTTCACTTGTTAGAATATCTTGGACTCTGATAAGGTCCTGGTGGCCATTCGTGTAAAACATTAGAACGCAAAGGGGTTGGTGAAGTTGTCTAATTCACCCTTAACATTTATAGATGCAAGAACTGAGACCTGAAGTCCCACATTTAGCTAGCAGCCATGCAGGGACAGAACATCAGCCTTTGAGGTGTATTCCTGTGGTCTTTCTACTCTCCTGTAGAAAAGTGTAGAAGAAATTCCGAATTTCTGCTCCAGGGTCAGATCAGTGTCATTGCTTGCTATTACATTCATAAGCTACGAACACAGGCAGTTGTTTTATGAGTGCATGTAGTCATCATTGTTTGATGATACAGACATCTCTAATGTTTGAATTCAAATCACCAACCCACAGTTTATATCTTTAATGCTGGGTGCCGTGGATGTGGTTCCCCTGAGGGATAATGTCTCTTTCCAAACATGGTCTAATTCTTACCCCAAGATGCTCCAATGGATTCTTGCTAGGTGCCTACAAGCTGATTCAAATTGTGTACCCCTTTCAACCTGGCCTTGACTTGATGGTACCTAGTTGCTTACCTTGTGCCTCTGGGCCTGCTTACCTTCTGGACACAGTTTCAGATCAGAATACAACGTCTAAAATTTGCAACTGGTAAATAACTCTAAGAACCACTGGGTCGGGGGTCAATGAGGAGATGATTTCATCTTAAAGGGAAACAAAAACACACAAAAAAGAGGACTCCCCTCTCTGCACCAGTCACTTAGTTTCACTGAGAGGGAAAGAGAGGCCTTGTTAATTGATGCTTATTGACTTGTTACTGTTAACAATATTAATAACTGTTACTGTTACTATTAATTACAATAAGCTATAACTACTTATGACTTTTTATTGTTACTTGTGAGCTTACTGATTGTGAATGTCTTCCACCAGGGAAGTTTGTGGAGAGTTAATGAGAAAGAGGGATAACTTATTTCTCCTAACTGAGCAAAACAGGGTTAGAAAGACACTTTGTTACTTGAAAGTGACAAATATGTATTCTCAATTTTAGGTTTTACATTTCCAATAACTCATGGTCTTTGTCCTCTCTAGGTTTGAGACAATAATTGACTCTGTGACTTCTCTTAAAAAAAACTTTTCCTCCCATCATGGACAGAATGAGTACATTCTGTAATGCACACTAGTCATTTTTATTTTTGGACATGTCCTGAGGAGAAACAGTTTTTCTTCCAACAGATCAGTGATAAATTAAACGTGAATGATACCCCAAAGGGAGAATTAACTGTAAGTTACTTTGGGGTTATGGTGAGGGGTAGAAAATACGTTTCCATGTGGAATTCATAATTTGCAAGACTCTTACAATACGGATTACATTTAATAATTACAGACATTTTTATAGTGAAGGACTTGTGTGTTGGATGTTATTCAATGTGAATACAATTTTGAAACTTTATAATAAACTAATAATAAATAAATAATAAAATTTGAAAATTATTTTATTATTTTATTATTCTCTTATAATAAGAAAATTAGTATTTGGTTCTTTCAAATGGATATTTCCAGATGCTTGCCAGTAAGTCTGTTGGATAATTTTTCATATTATAGCATTAAAATACAGCTAAAAGAAAGAAATACACTATTGTAATTCTGAAGCAAACAAAAAAAGCTCTATTTTAATCAGTCGTATCAAGTTATCAGTAATTGTAATGATTGTTAAAGTGTTAGCAATACTCGTTAAAGTATTAGAATTATGTTATAAATAGCCCCTAGGTAGCCAGTAGTATTGGTTGCAAATGGGGCCCCAAGAGAGTTTCTGATGAATATTTTAGGAGGTAAAAAATTGGGATCTCACTGAGAACTTATAACTGTGTGAAATGACAAGAGACAAAAAAAGTGGTCATTAGTAGAGTCCATGGATTGGGAGAGCTTAAGGATCTTAAAGGATAGAGCAGAATTTTTACCAGACACATATACCCACTGTGGAAGATGTGAATACTGTTATCTCCAGAGACAGAGGGTGGCGGGGGAGGGGGAAGAGAGAGAGAGAAGAAAGAAGAAAGAAAAGAAAAGAAAAAAGAAAGGAAAAAGAAAAGAAAAGGAATTAGAATGCCACATGCACAATATCTTATAAAAGACTCAGAATAAATGAAGAGTTTAAGAAGTGTCAAGTGGGAGATGTTGACTTACATGTGGCAGATCGAATATGCAATGAACAGGTCACAAATCAGCACTGTCAGGTAATCAGTAGACAGAGATCCATCCTTGTATAGGCCAAATGACAGACTCCAATAAAGGTTCTTGATGGTGAGGAGGTGAGCATAGAAAACCATTCTGAAGGAGCCAATATGTGCATAAATGGTAAAGTCTTTGACAACAAGGATGTCTGAATTCCCTAAATACAGGGTCTTGGGCACAATGAAAGAAAGTTCTGAGGTCAGACAGACCTAGATTTTGGTCTAGGTGTTGTGTTTCCTTGCTGTGTAGCCACAGGCAAGCTATTTAACTTCTCTTAGCTTGGTTTTCTCATCTGTAAAATTGGAAACAAAAAAGCAGTGAACTACGTAGGCTATTTTCAAGGTTAAATAGTTGCTAATTGGAAAGTTTTAGCAAAGTGTCTACATCTAGTAAGCAATACTAGATGGTAACCATTAAAGCATTTATTATTTTTTATGATGATGTGTGATTATTTTCTCTGTTGGACTGATTGGAAGATACCCATTCCATAATTCATACTAAAATTAAAAAAAATACAAAGGAAAGACCCCTCCTCAAAAATTACAAAGGATACTGATGGTTTTCTTGGAGTAGTTGATTATGATTATTTTTTTCTTACTCTTTTTTCCAAATCATCATAATATAGCTTTGCTTATTTTTAATGGACAAGGAATATTAAAACCATCCTTTCTTTATAATTGACAAATCTGTGAGTAGTTATGTAGAGACTAACCATTTCTCACATTTTTAAAGTTAAGCAGCATGTTCTTGTGGCTTTTATTTAGCTTAAATGTGTTATTTGTTCTTGTCTTGTGATAAGAAGTCTTTGATTCTCTGATGAGTATGTTTAAGTAACAACTGAGATCTAGGCAGGAGACAAATAAAATAGGCTATCTCCTTGGGAGTGGACTTTCTTCTAAATTAGGGGAACAGAGAGTGCAGCAGTTTAGGGGATAGCAATAGAAAATGAATGGTTTTTGAGTGCATAGTGCTTCTCACTTTATCACTAGCCATCAGCAGTTTACCCTGCTGAGGTCAAGGAAGTCTTTTATCGAAGTTTTAAGGGAGTAGTTGATAAAGGAAAGGGAGACTGAGGACTCCTGTGGAGAGACACAGGATGAGGCCACAGGCTAAGGTTATCAGCTTGATATTGTTCACAGACAGGATTTTCTTTTAAGAAGTCAGTCTCTCTGGGGGTTTCTACAATTGCCTTGAACTCATTCACATTTTTATAAAGAAACCTACCCATGTGGCTTCCGTAGGGCTGTAATTACAGTCAATTGGCACATGCATTCAGAGGTCCTACTTTTCTCATCAATGATCCCCACAATATCCTATTAGGCATAACTTTTCTGCACCTGAGATGGGAGATCATTTTTAGGAGAACAGGACAAAAACATTTTTGCAAAAGGAAATCCAACAGAAATTTATACTTGGTTTACTTCTAGCAATCTTTTATATGACTGAAGCCAAAATAATCCCCTAAAAGTAGAAGTGTTAGATACTTGCTTGACCTGATGGCAGGTCCAACAGGAGGGAGATTTCATTGAGGGGTGCAGGGAGATGGATCCATGAAAAATTGCAGTTTGCAGGAAATGAGTGATATGGTTTGGCTGTGTCCTCACCCAAATCTCATCTTGAATTGTAGCTCCCATAATTCTCACATGTCGTGGGAATTAGTCGAGTCACGGGGGCAGGTCTTTCCCATGCTGTTCTCATGATAGTGAATAAGTCTCATGAGATCTGATCGTTTTACAAAGAGGAGTTCCCTTGTACATGCCCTCTTGCCTGCCACCATGTAAGACGTGCCTTTGCTCTTCTTTCACCTTCTGCCATGATTGTGAGCCCTCCCCAGCCATGTGGAACTATGAGTCCATTAAACCTCTTTCCTTTACAGATTACCCAGTCTCAGGTGTGTCTTTATTAGCAGCATGAGAATGGACTAACACAGTGAGCTTAAGCTAAAAGAATATTAGGCATTTGTTGATTTGTAATATTATTGTGGAAAATGTAATAATAATAACAAATTAAAAGAGAACTCACGAGAGAAGAAAACTTTCAGGCTTTGCCTTCTCCCACATTTGCTGCTTGGGAGCCTGTCCAGCCAACACTATTTTGAAGGACAGTGTTCGTGTGCCCTATGATACCTTTTTGACTTTTTATCTCTCATAGCTAATAGTGCTTGGTGGCTTGTATAGACCAACCTTCTGCCTAACCTGCTTCCCCATATCTGATTTATAAAATCTAGACTTTATTATTTTTTTAAAGTTTGATATCAGGCACCAAAGAGCTATGGCTTAATTGTAATATCACAGAATGATGATTATTGCTTTTTGTTTTTCATTTATTTGTTGCCCCTTTTCCCTTTTTTCTTTTTCTTTTCTTTTTCTTTTTAACAGATTGTGTTATTTATTTATTTTTATTTATGAGTTTTATTTCATTTTTAATTGACAAATAATACTTGCTTATATTTTATAGGGTACAATGTGATGTGTTGATACATGTATATGTTGCAGATTGATCAAACCAGACTAATAAACATATCTATCACCTCACATATTTATCATTTCTTTGTGGTGAGAACACTTAAAATTACTCTTTTAGGGATTTTGAAGTAATTCAGTATATTATTATGAGCTATGATTACTATACTATGCAATGGATGACCAGACCTTATTCATCTTGTCTAATTGAAATTTTGTACCCTTTCTCCAACGTCTCTCCATTCCTCCCCTTTGTTTCCACTCCTCCAGGCTCTGGTCACCACCATTCTACTCTCTACTTCTATAAGTCTGACTTTTTTATATTCCATGTATAAGTGAGATCATGTGGTATTTGTCACTCTGCACCCATCATTTCACTTGGCATGTGTCCTTCGGTCTCATCCATGTTGCTGCAAATGACAGAATTTCCTGTTTTTTTAAGGCTGAATGGTAATCCATTGTGTATGTATGTATATATGTATATGTGTATGTGTATATATATAATATATATGTGTGTGTGTGTGTAACTCCATTAGTGGGCACTGTGGTTGTTCCCATATCTTGGCTCTCGTGAATAATGCTGCACTGAACATAGGGGTGTAGACAGATATCTCTTTGATGTACTGATTTAAGTTCCTTTGGATATACCCAGAAGTGAGATGGCTGGATTGTATGGTAATTCTATTTTTAAGTTTTTGAGGAAACTTCATACTGTTTTCCAACATAGCTGTGCTGATTTACTTTCCCACCAAAGGTGTTCAGGGCTCCAGATCCTCACCAGCACTTGCTGTCATTCATCTTTTTGATAATAACCAGTCTAACAAGTGTGAAGTGATATGTCATGTGGTTTTATTTTGCATGTCTCTGATGACTAGAGATGTTGAACATTATTTTTTTGTGTGTGTATCTGTTGTCCATTTGTATATCTTCTTTTCAGAAATGCCTATTTAGGCCTATTTTGCATGTCTCTGATGACTAGAGATGTTGAACATTATTTTTTTGTGTGTGTATCTGTTGTCCATTTGTATATCTTCTTTTCAGAAATGCCTATTTAGGCCATTTGCCCATTTTTATAGGGTTGTTTGTTTTCTTGTTACTGTGTAGTTTGTGTTCCTTGTATATTTTGGATATTAGCCCCTTATCTGATGTATGATTTGCAAATATTTTCTCCCAATTTGTGGGTTGTCTCTTTGCTCTGTGAATTGTTTCCTTTGCTATGCAAAAGCCTTTTAGTTTGGTGGAATCCTATTGTCTATTTTTGTTTTGTTTTTCTGTGCTATTGGGGTCATATTTAAGAAATCACTTCCCAAACTAATGTCATGAAGCTTTTTCCTTATGTTTTTGTCTCATAACTTTACAGTTTCAGGTCTTATGCTTAGGTTCAGTTGATTCTTACATGAGGGATCAATTCTCATTCTTCCACATGTGGATATTTAGTTTTCCCAACACCATTTATTGAAGAAACTGTCCTTTCTCCATTGCGTGTTTTTGACACCTCTGTAAAAAATCAATTGACTATAGGTGTCTGAGTTTATGTTTGGCCTTTTTTTGGGAAAGCTTCACCATTGGCAAGGACTCATGTGGCCACAATAAAATGTAACAAACAGATTTAATAAGAAAGAGAGAGAGAGAGAGCGAGAGAGAGAGAGAGAGAGCGAGTGCAAGCTCATAGAAATAATTCAGCAAGACAGTGTTTCCCAAAACATAGTGTGTAGCACTTCAGTCTCTTGAGATGTTTAGAGAAGAAAAGTATAATGGTCATCTAAATTTATGAAGCACTTGTGCTAGTTTTTCTTCTAACAGTTCACAATGCATATTGAAATATTAAAGAATCTGAGAAATCTTGCATCCACGGAAATATTTTCATTTTCTTTAACTTTAACATTTTGTAAGCACTTTGGCTATGAATTTCCTGCCTCCTCCATCTCCTTGTTCACACCAGAGCACTTACTAACACACTACGGGATATATTTTGGGAAATGCTACAACCAAGTTTCCCTTTCTGGCTTTAGAGCCTTGGAATCTTGATAGTAATTGTGAGGCAAGTTACATTTAGTCTGGATTTTGATAATAAAGAATACTGAGAGCAGCTTTCACTCAAATGTTTATAAAAATCTTAAAAGTAATTTGTTTATGATCACAGAGACTATAATCTGAATCCAGCACTATCCATGCCTTGTTAACTAAGGAGCTGGAATTTTCTTCTTCCAGGATGACTTAGAAACATGACTGATATTCTGATGGAGACATTTCCATTCTTCTTCTGTGCCATCTCTCCTGGGCTACCCAGATGTCTACTTCTTATATCAGGGCTTTAGTTAATAATTTAACATTGATTTTTGTAACCTATGAATTTTTTTCCAGTAAGCTTCTTTTAAGAGGGTATTTTCTATTCTCTAGTGGTTATTTTATTTTTGCTGTTTTGAAAACCGTTTTTATTTAAGTCTAATTTCATTTAATTTTCAGAAAATGTGATTTGTATAATTTCTGCTTTTTTGGGGGAAGAATCTAATGAGTTTTTAATAGCTCTATATATGATTAATTATTGCTACAGTTCCATGAATATTTGAGAAAAAATTTTTCTCTGGAAAGACAAAATTTGACATATGTCTACAAAAACAGTATTGTTCAAATACCTTATATTATTATATTTATGTAGTTGATTTATCCAAGACCCAGGTGCTATCTTAAAATCTCCCACTCTGAGAATAATTTTTTTCTCTTTCTGCTGTTTTTGGTGTTATATATTCGAATCCCATATTACTTGATTCTTAAGATTTATGAGTTTTATATGTTCATTGTGAATTTTGCCCTTTATCAAAATAAGATTTTAAAATCCCATTTAATGCACTTGATCTTGAATATGGCTTCGTTGTATATTACTATTGCCATGCCTGCCTTAATTTATGTTTGCTTATGCTTTTAGTTTCAATATTTCTCCTTTAAAATGTTTGAACAGAGGCAAACAAAATAAAGAGATAATATAAGAGCATTTCTCATACACATCATTTTTCTTCCTTTCTCTTTAAAAGTACCTCTTACATACAACATGCTGTGGGATTTTAAAAAGTAATCCAAGTTTTTGTCATTATTAAGGCTGATTAGCCTGTTGATACTTAAATAGTTTTTACTGTTACTTGTCATTTTGGTTTCATGCTATTTTCCATGCTTCACTGCTGTTGTCTTTCTTTTTTCTTATGCAATATGGACCATCATTTCTTTCATTTTTTTCACCCTCAGAGTTTATAATTTTACTATTGCTTTCTTTTTACTGCTTAAAAATAATATATTTGAACTTATACTTCTCCATTAACAATAACAGCTAACATTTATTGTTTCCTACATAACAGATGCTCTTCACATACATTATACGACTAAATTATAGCAACCACTGCATGAGATAGGTAATGATATTTTTATGTGCCTTTTAAAGATGAGAAAACTAAGTCACAGTGAGGTTAAATAAAAAATTTACATCAGTTTTTTCAGAATCCACGCAACCAGAATGTAAACCCAGATTTCCTGCATTCCTTGGCTCATGGTACCTCCCTCCACCTTCAAAGCCAAAAATGGCATGCCTCTTACCTCTTTTTCCATTACATCCCATGTCGTTCTTTGACTCTGACTTCTTATCTCCTTCTTTCACTTATAAGGACCTTTGTCATTACCCTGCACCCAACCTGATGATCTCGGATAGTCTCCCCATCTTAAATTTCCTAATCACATCTTCAAAGTTCCTTTGCTATGTAAAATAACATCTTCACAGGTTGGAGGGATTAGAATATGGGCATCTTTGGAGGGCCATTATTCTGCCTACCACACCAACATAAGCAATAAACTCAACTCTGTTTTAGAGACCCATTGTTCTAGTGATATTCTAGAGAGTTTACATTTGACACAATACTAAGTACTACCTTTCAATTTTCAAGAATTAAATAATATTTCTATATCTGTGTAAGTTGAAAACATTAACATTTTGTTTCACCTGTTTCCTCCCTGTACATCTCTTTTAAAGTTCATTTTAGAGCTAGGTGATGACATCAAAATTTTATAATGTGTATTGTCTCCCTAAAGAATGATTTTTTAATGTTTATGTTAATATAGTGACCATATTTTTATATAGTCATTTAGATGTAAGCTTGTTTAACTGGATTTTATTATAGTCTTTTTATATTGCTTTTCTGTTTGATTTGGGGGCAGCTGAAGTGTGTCTTCAAGTCCTTCTTTTCTTTTTTTTCTTTCTTTCTTTAAGACAGGATCTTGCTCTGTCACCCAGGATGGAGGGCAGTGACTTGATCTAGGCTCACTGCAGCCTTGACGTCCCAGGCTCAAGTGATCCTCCCATCTCAGCCTCCCAAGTAACTGGGACCACAGGTGTGCACCACCATGCCCGTCAATTTTTATGTATTTTTAGTAGAGATGGGGTCTCGCCATGTTACTCAGGCTGGTCTTGAACTCCTGAGCTCAAGCAATCCACCCGCCTCGGCCTCCCAGAGTGCTGGGATTACAGGTGTGAACCACTGCACCTGGGCCAAGTCCTTATTTTCAATAAAGATAAGGTGATATTTTGTCTGAGCTCCTGTATGTTTGAGCATGTATGCTATATTTGCTGATGAGCAAAAACTTGGTTGGATATAGGTTTATTAGATTATAATCCCTTCTACTTTCAAGCTTTAAGCAGCACTCATTTCCTCTAGCATGTAGTATTGCAGAAGAAATACGAGCCAAGAATGATTTTTTTGTATATATATATATGTACCATGGATTTATTTATACTCACACACACACACACACACACACACACACACACAGACACCACACAGAGACACATACATGTTTAAAAATAATCTTCAGTATAGGGTACAAGTGTCATTCTATGCAGCAATGAGCAGTGAGTTAAGATTGGCAATCAAACAGACAGGTTAGGCTTTATCCATAACTAAATTTACTATCCATAAGAAAGAATACAGAGAGGGCAACAAAACAGCACACATAGAAAGGGCTTGGTGAGAGTCTTTGGACTCCCAGGTACAGCTTACTTTGTCCTAGTAACTTCTCACTATGGAATTATATGGTCATGAGAGATTAGGTTGAGTGGAACATAACTGTCTCAGCCTAGGAATACTATCAGCCTTGGGCTTCCTTCAGATTTCATGCTTAACTAGTTGTCTAGGTTGTATGTGTGTGCTTGTGCATGTGTAGTTAGTCATCTTGTATTCTCAGGGGTATGTGGCTCCTTCCCAATCTGCAATGCAGGTGCATCTCATCAATACCTGATCCTCATTCCTTGATGGACAATCATAACAATTAAGTACAAAGATTTGGTTAGATACATGGGCCTCTGCTGGATTCTCATTTATCTTGAATCTTGTATAAACATGCTTCTTATAATTCCTTTACTTAGTATTGTGTCAAGTCCTGGCTCTCTGGAACATCACAAGAACAACCTGTTTCTAAGACACAGTTGGGTTTATTGCTCATGTTAGCATGGTAGGCAGAATAATGGACCTCCAAAATTCCATATCCCAATCCTGTGAAGATGTTGCTTTACATGGTAAGGGTACTTTGAAGATGTGATTAGAGACTTTGAGATGGGGAGATTATCCTTGATTATCAGATTGGGTGCAGGGTAATCACAAGGGTCCTTATAAGTAAAAGAATGAGATAAAAGAATCAGAGCCAGAGAAAAAGATGGGACTTAATGGAAGCAGAAGTCAGTGATGCAATTTTTGGCTTTGAAGGTGGAGGGAGGTACCATGAGTGAAGGAATGCAGGTGACCTCTAGAAGCTAAGGCACAGGAAGAGATATTGTATAGAGCTTCCAAAAGGAATGCAGCCCGGCTGACACCTTGAATTTTGCCCAGTGGGACCCATTTTAGACTACTGGCCTTCAGAACCATAAGATAATAAATTTGTGTTGTCTTAACCTACAAAATTTGTGGTGATTCCAGCAGTAGTAGGAAACAAATTTACTTTTTTTTTTTTTTTTTTTCTGAGACGGAGTCTCACTCTGTCTCCCGAGCTGGAGTGCAGTGGCCGGATCTCAGCTCACTGCAAGCTCCGCCTCCCGGGTTCAGGCCGTTCTCCTGCCTCAGCCTCCCGAGTAGCTGGGACTACAGGCGCCCGCCACCTCGCCTGGCTAGTTTTTTGTATTTTTTAGTAGAGACGGGGTTTCACCGTGTTAGCCAGGATGGTCTCGATCTCCTGACCTCATTCATGATCTGCCCGTCTCGGCCTCCCAAAGTGCTGGGATTACAGGCTTGAGCCACCGCACCCGGCCGGAAACAAATTTACTAAAGGAGAAAGAATGGGACAGAATCTTACTAGTGTCTCAAAGAGCAGAGGGCAAGGTGGGGATATTTACTGATACCTTAAAGCCTGGCTTAAAGGCAGATATTTATTTAATGTAGGGGGGATTGATTAGGATTGGGTAAGGATCATGAAGTAATGGTTTAAGATTGGTGGACACTGTAAGGCAAGGATTTTGAAAAGAGGTGAGAAGAGGGATTCAAAGAATCTTGGCTCAAAGATGGGTTGATGCTTTCTATTGAAGAGTTGATGGGATATTCCTGAAATGAAAAATATATTTATTTGTAATTTCTGTCTTCCCAGAGCAGTAAAGTTATGCTGATTAAGGTTGGGGAATAATAAAGTCATGTTAATGTAGACGGTAAGCTATGTGTGGGTAAATGATTTTGGTTCTCAGTTTTAAGGAGAATATGACTCAAGGTTAAATTTTCAGGTGTCCCTGAGGCTAGTGAAAGGCCGCAGAATTATCTGGTAATCTTTTCTTTTCTTGTCTCTTTTTCTTTTTCCTTGCAATTCAACTATTTCAGAAGAGTACAAATAGGTTTTAGTCTACTCCTATTCAGATGTCGGGATTTGTACTTACTTTAGGACATTCTTGTTCCCTTGTATATTAGTTGTCTGTTGCTTCAGTAACAAATTATTAAAAATGTAGTAGCTTCAACAGGAACAGGTCCTTTTTTAAAAAAAAAAAAATTGTACAGCTTTTTAGGTTAGAAGTTTGACACGAATCTCACTGGGCAAAGACCAGGGTTTTGGGGTTGTGTTTCTTCTGGAGGATCTGTGGGGAGAATGCGTTTCCTGTCCTTTTCCAGATTCTAGAGGCCACTTGCATTCCTTGGCTGATGATGCCTTTCTCCGTCTTCAAAGCCAGCAAGGGAAGACTGAGGTCTTAGGGGCCAGCAATGGTTCTCTGCAGCCAGGAAAGGGTCTCTGTTTTTAATCATGTTGTGATTAGATTGGCCCTAACTGGATAGTGCAGGATGACCTCCCCATTTCAAGTGGACCCTTAATCTTAAGCATGTCTGCAAAGTCCCTTTCACCATGTAAGGTATCCTACCAAAGGTTCTGAAGGTGAGAACATGAACATCTTTGGGGGCCACTATTCTTACCATCTGTAGTAAATTCTTTCCACATGTAAATACTTCCTCTACCTTTTGAAGACACTACTTCCCTTTCCATGTATTTTACATATTTGTCAATATTTTTACATATTCATTTTATTAAAAAATTCATGTTTTTTTTGTTTCATTTACCTAGCAGGCTAGTTATTTGTCAAGAAACAGGGTGAGTGGTTTCTCCTTGAACCTCTTAATACCTACTTGATTGTGGAAAAATCTTTCTAAATTTTAAGCTGGGAGGATAATTTTTGGTCAGTGGTATTCTTGTGCTGCAGAGGGGCAGTGTTTCCCTCTAGTTACTGAAGTCTCCACTGTCGGGGGATGCAGTGCGGGTGGGGGAAAATCTCTTAGCCTCTTTATGACTGGTGCCCCTGTTTTGATTAGGGAGAATTTCTTCAGAATTCTTAAAGATTGTTAACCAGGGGCTGGACGTGGTGGCTCATGCCTGTAATCCCAGCACTTTGGGAGGTCAAGCGGAGCAGATCACCTGAGGTCAGGAGTTTGAGACCAGCCTGGTCAATACGGCAAACCCCCCCCCCTACTAAAAATACAAAAATTAACTGGGTGTGGTAGTGGGTGCCTGTAATCCCAGCTACTTGGGAGCTGAGGCAGGAGAATCGCTTGAGCCCGGGAGGTGGAGGTTGCAATGATCCGAGATCACACCACTGTACTCCAGCCTGGGCAATACAGTGAGACTCTGTCTCAAAAAAAAAAAAAAAAAAAAAGATTGTTAACCAGGTGTCCTAATTTCAATGGCTATTCAATTTTTGCATTTGTTTTTTAAATGAGTATTGAAATGGGGAAGTATGGTAGGAAAATTTGTTGCTATTTGTTACTTGTTCTTTTAGCTTAGCAGTCCACCTGGATTAATCACGTCTATTATTTTTTCAATGTGCTCACAATTCTCCCTTTTACTTGGCCCTGTGATACTATGTGCTGTTGAAGTTTTCTGTCTCATTCTCCCCAGTGTTCTAGGTGTGTTCTATTTTCATGATAACCACATTTTTTTTTTTTATTTTAGAGAAAGCATGCTTAGATACATCTCTTTTATTTTTACCTTGATTGCTATTTTTTTATTTGTACAAATTTATGGTTACATGTGAAGTTTTGTTACATGCATAGATTGAGCAAAGTTGGTCAAGCCAGCACTTTCAGGGTATCCATCACCCAAATAACAAACATTGTACCCATTAACACATTTCTCATGATCCTCCTCCACCCACTCCCTGACCCTTCCGAGTTTCCATTTTCTATCATTTCCTTGTATGCCACAGTGATAGGAAGAGGGCTTTATGCCCCTGCCCGCCTCCCTCTTGCTTTCAGTGCAACTTGAAAACAGATCTTCTATTATGCCAAAATATGCAGGAAGGATGCTTCCTGCTCAGTCTCACTGAGCTTCTCCTAGACAGTAGAAGTAGCCCCCCTTTAATTACTCAAGGCCCAATACATAAAGGACAGATTAGATTAACAACAATACTTCTAAACTGTATGTAAGCCATTATTGTTTTCTATTACTGTTGTTATAAAAAAAATGTTGATAATACACATGCCTGCTTTATTTCTGCTCCAGACTCATCTTGACATCCTGGAAAAGAGTGTCAACCTCAAAGAGGTCTACTTCCGGCAAGATGTTCTCTGCCAGACGCTGGGAGGGAATCCGTGTCCCTTGGTGACCATCACAGCCATGCCTGAGTCCAACAGTGATGAGCATCTAGAGCAGTTCCGTGAGTAAAATGGGATCCTCTTCATTGAAGATGTGACTAAGGGTGTCCTTTATAGTCTTGGAAGCATTCTGTCTCTTTTAGATCAAAATCTCCATAAAGGGTTGGAGATTGTCTGTCTTTGTAGAAATACAACCCCAACTTTTATTGGTGTGACACATAGGTTAAACATTAATGTTGCTCTGTTGTTAAAGGGAGAGAAAATGAAATGAATTCAAACTGTCAGGGAGATGAAATGACAGTTTGCTAATGATGGTCACTTCCTCTCTTAAAATAGAACCAGGACTCTGAATCATATTTTCCAACTTCTAATCCAGGGACTTTTCTCACTGTGCTCACTGCTGTTATGTGACTCTCATTCAGTCAAAGTTTGGAAAGAAAGAAAGTTGAGTTTTTAAGCCCTGGCTAAAGAATCCCCTTGATGACCTGAATACCATTTGTATCTGCAGGTATTTGTATCTGAAGATGTGGACAGGCTCTAGCTAAGAACTTTGAAACAAAGTCGAAGCCAAACTCATGCACACACACGCAGACACACACAAATATAAACATACGGACACATACACAAACATATAGACACAGGTAGACACAGACATGTACACCCACACACGCACATGCATGTCTTTAAATGTTGGGCTCCTGTGCTAAGTGCATATGTGTGACTGACCTGTTACCAACTAGCTTTTGAAAATGACTTCTAACATCGTTTCAGAACTTAGGTAGGCCAAAAAAAAAAAAAAAAAACCCAAAGAATGAAGAATGTTTTGTGATACAAAGAAGTTTTGGAGATTAAAGAAGAGACTGGGCACCCAGCTTAATTTATCCCCAGAAGATACAGCCTTCCCTGATGAAGATACAGCCTTCCCTGGTGAAGATACAGCCTTCCCTGATGAAGATACAGCCTTTCCTGGTGAAGATACAGCCTTCCTGGTGAAGATACAGCCTTCCCTGATGAAGATATAGCCTTCCTGGTGAAGATACAGCCTTCCCTGATGAATTGCTAGCCTCATTCAGGTGACTCTTTGGTGGATCAGAATTATATTTTCTCACACCCCATCAGCATCTGACAATGGATACTCAACCACCTGGCAAATCAACAACCGATTAACCCATCTGGATTAATGAGACCCTAAAATGCTTTAATGAATAATAAGGCATTTTCCAAAAGTTATTTTCTGTAGTTTATGCATTTAAGAGCAATTTCCATAACAGTCATAGGGTCCCTGCCTCGGCCGATGAGCAGTGCTTGGGAGCTGGAGACAGCAGTCCTCACAGGGTAACTTTCATTGAACCATTGTTTACTTAAGAAAGTGGATGTGTGTAAGTCTGAGCTTCTTTTTCTGCAAAAGAGGTGAGCAGAACTCTGATGTATCATTATGACATAGAAGTGCCTCCGTTTTTGTATTTTGTGCTGACATTGGTGTTTTTGTTGCTGTTATAAATATGGAGAGTATTCTTACTTTAAGAAGAGGACTTGAAACATGCAAAAGCCCTTAAATAATCTGGCACTCCAACAAATAGTTCTGTTGAAAAAAGAGAGAGAAAGAGAGAAAATATCTCTTAGTACACCCTTATACGAGTCAAAAGAGGCTGGTTTCTGCTTGCTCTGTAAGATGGGTTATAGTAAGTGTACACTCTTATGATCATAACAGGTTTTTTTTCTTTTAAACACGTGCTAACATATCCGATGTTAATCTCAAGAAGTATCAGATAAATGCTATGCATTTTCTTTCTGTCACTTGCAAATGACAATCATTGAGCTAGATCCTGAGGAAACCAGGTTTTGACCTAGAGGAAAGGGCTAGTTAGGGCCATCTTCATAGGTGTGTCACTTATACCTTTGCAGAGGTCTCCTGCTTAGAAGGGCCATGAACTCTGCTTAATGCTTTTCTGTCACTATCTTTATAAAATTCTTTATGAAGTTTTGAACAAGGGGCCCTACCTTTCCATTTTTCGCTGGGCCCTGCAAATTGCATAGCTGGTCCTGGATGTGATCTAAGGTCATAAAGGTAGAAAGTGGCAAAGGCTGGTGCCTTTCTGATACTACTCTTCTCTCTTTCCACATTATGTAAGAAGAGTTTTAAGTTTTATCCTATTTTTCCCGCTCACTGAAAATATTATTTGTATGGATTATGTAGCTGATTGGTATCTTTCATCATGGGGATTAATTTCTGGACCCCTTATTTTACAGATGGAGTAAGCAGAGCTCAGAAAGGTTAAACACTATGATCGGTAGAGGTGACAGATTTCCAACATTGTTATTCTGATTCCAGAGTCCACACACACAACAAATGTGCGGACTCCTTCGTTGTACACGTGTTCAGCATCAACATTTTGGCTTTACTCTTGGAGCCATAACTTCCTCTCTTCCTCATTCTGTCCTCAAATTATTAGACACTAGCTGAGTTGTTAAAGCATTTATGCTAAATTGACCACACATAAGTGTATTACTCTCTTCTTGCTCACAACGAATTTTATTTTCCTTTCCTAACCCAATGGAAGCGTTTTCATGGTGGATGCTTCAGATACTGTGGCAGGAAGGGAGAAAGAACACTCTTTCTGCCTGAAGGCCTTTCTTCAGACCCGTCAGATCCCAGCACAGAGCTGAGACTGCATGACCTGAGCCACAGTGCTGGGGCACAGTTTCAGCAGGGCTACATAATAAAAAAGTGTACAAGGTAGGTGTGTGTGTGTGTGTATATATATATAGTTATATACAGTTACTTTATATATATTATATATATAATATTAGTTATATCATATATGTAAATATATAACTATATATCTAATATATATAGTTACTGTATATAGATACTATATAGTCTATATAGTCTATATATAGTAACTACAGTGACTATATATATTAATATATTCTTATATATATATGAATATATAAACACATGCCATTGCTGTGTTTCCAAAAGAAAAATAAAAAAAAAAACCCAGCCCAGTATAAATACTACCTACCCTTCAAAGTGCAACTAACCATGCCTGTAAATCAGAAATGGAACTACTTAATTTCCTTTGAACTACAAAATGTGATGTACTGATTTAGAAGGAGAAAACAGCAAATGAGCCTGCAGCTCAAGATTCTCCTGCCTCCAGGCCTCCCTTCTGGTGACATTAAATTGTTTTACCTGCTTCCTGCCTCTCAGGGACTAGGGTAGCTTCAGTGTGGGATTGTATTTAGTTGCAATTTAGCTAGTTTCTGGTTCAGTAACTGCCACTAACCCCTCATAAGGAGGTATGAGTGGAAAGAAAGGTTTTCTCTCCATTGTGTGGGATTATTACTTGAGTCTTACTTTATAATCCCAGGAAATAAGACCATGGCTATGAAACCCTGGGGGAACTTTCCTCTCAAGGCTGGTTGCTTTGATGATCTGGTCTAAAGTCCTGGACCTGAATATTATTGAGGACAACTTATTGATTACTTTTAGTTCCTCCCAGTGTCTGAGCTCCAGAGAGTCTTCCAAAAGTATTGGTTTGATTTATTTTTCAAAAGCATTTTCTTTTTAAAAAGTTATATTCCTGGAAACATTTAGCCTTACCTTCTTGATAATATATTTTCATTTGAGTCATCACCAGATTTGCCAGCTGTGTACTTTATCACTATTTGGAGAATTGAGGACAGTCCCTTCTTGAAATTCTCCCAATAAAGAAGACTTACTACTTTACACCTTGATATTTGAGCCCTCAGAGCCAAACTGCTGGCAGGTCTTCAAGAGCAAAATCACTCTCTGCCCTTTTCAGTGGGACAGTGAACAGGGAAGTTCTCTGGGAGATTGTCACTGAAGTCATTGTGGAAGGGGGAGCTTAAGAAGAAACTGATGATAGCAGGGAACCTTTTACAAAAGGATCTACACCTCAGTCTAGCATCAGGGACTCTCAGTGATGAATAGGCATTGGGCAGTTATAAAGTCCAGGCCCTTCCTAACTAGTAGGATTTGGGATGTTAAAGGAACCCAGGTAGGGCATTTGGATTTTGCACAGCAGAATGGGAGTGAGGAGGAACACACAGAATCCAATAAAATGGAACAGGGGCTCCAACAGGTTGGAGCAGAAGATATCCCATAAGCAGTTTGGGGATAGGCTTGGTAGATACCATCAGTCCAGGAAATTCTTTCCAGTGCCTTCTGAGCCCAGTCTCCATTGGTTAATGGTGGTCTGGCATAATTCCACTTAACCTACTTAAATCCTTTAACACATTATATGTGAATAGGTACTTTGATTAGCATACCCTTTGAATACGCAACTTCCAGGTAGATTTGAGAAGTTTTTTATCTTTAGTTTGTATACTCTTCCGGAATGGGATGTGTGGGTGGGTGGTGTGGTATCTCCTTTCTTGAATTTGAACTGAGAGAAGATGCTGAATTTAAGTAGAACTAGAGAGCAATTCAGAATAAAGAGTCTTGGGGGGTCATTATTTATCTAATCCTAGAAAGAATTTTCCCAGACTCAGCCATTTCCCAAAAACCATGCCTGCTTTCTGCTGCTTCTCACACAGATCGAGTTGCCTTTGTGTGGAAGTTCCTCTTACTAATGAGCTCTTGGCCTTCCTATACTTGTTGTCTTACCTCCATTTGGCAGATGGCATCCGTCAAACATATTCCCAGATTCCCCTCTTTAGGCTTTGGTCTTACTGGACTATTACCCAGAAATGCATACAACCAGAACACACTGCTTGGTGAAGGCTGCTATCACTTTGTCAACGTCTCCATTTTCTCCACATTTCTCTCACAACCTCACATTCTAAATGACCATTTTAGCCCAGAGAAAGTCGAGTCCCATTTTAGTTTGGAGAGCTACATCTCTGATAGATGCTTCATTTTTCTTAGAAACTTTATTGCCAAATTGGACATCTCTACATTCAGAACCTATAACAGTATTGTCTTGACTGTACTCACGAATGATCTGAGAGAAGGAACGAATTTGTGGGAATTTTCTGAGGTAAAATGTCATTCTCCTATTAGAAACTCTCATTCTCTAAATGAATAGTCACAGACTGATTCACTGGTGAGAAGTCAAGAAACAACAAAGGTGGCTAGGAGGGGGTGGATATGCTATTTTTTGCAATCGGAGACACCGCCACCCTGCATTTATTATAACCTAAAAGAGCAGAGCGTAACCTTTATATGTGTCTGGAGGTGAGATAATCTCACTCCCCTGCCATAGTCTCCTATGGCTCACACACTGCTCTTTCCAGGGGGCCTGAGGTGGGGGAAAGAGAGAGGCTGCTTTTGTAGTTGTTAAAGAATACCTTTCTTTTTCTTTTTCTTAAAAATATTCTTACAAAAGCAATGTTCTATTCAGCCTGCCATTATGCTAAAAGCTTTTCCTTGGAAGACAATAGCTGTTCTCAGAAAAAAGATTTACATGGGGTCCCGAGGGTGTAATGAGCTACCACGTGGCACCTGCCTCAGGTTGGGCGTTGTCACTTCTAAGTGGTTTTAAATTAGAAAGGAGTGGAAAAATACACAGTTACAGAATTCCCCTTTTGGCTTCTTTGCAAATCATTTTCCACTCTCTCTGGTCTTTGTCTTTCTGAGCCTCCTGATCAGGTGTGAAGAACAGAGCTTTCCACTGGGGAGAGCTGGAAGTGACAACAGTGGTTGGTCCCAGGAAAACAGAAACTCAGGTGAACTACAAAACTCTCAACTCTGGACATTTCTGTTTTTGTACCTCCAAGAAGCATGTGGGGACAAGTATCACTCACTATGGGATTACTGAATTTTAGAGCTTAACAATCCATAAAGACTATCGAGTCCTGATGTCTCAATTGCTGGTGAGAGATTGGGCTGAGGGACTTGAGCTGAACTATCTAGGTAACCTGTCTAGTTGGTGGCAGAGGTAGTTCTAGACCTTAGCCTCTTGTCTCTTGGCAATCTTTTTTTTTTTTTTTTTTCTGGAAAGTGATGCTTTTGACAAATAGTACAGTTAAAAAAAATTAGATACAAAAGCATAATGACTTCTCTCCATGGAAATCTTTAATAAAAGGAGTTAGAGAAACTGAACTGTGCCCTTTTCTTGCCTTTTCTTACCTTGGGATTTCCATGTTTTCAGGCAGCTAGGGCTGAAGACATTAGGAATACATAGATAAGTATTATTTAGTCTTTGTCACTGAGGTACTCATAATCTACAGAGTGTGCGTGTGTGTGTGTGTGTGTGTGTGTGTGATGTTAAACAAGTCATTATAATACAGAAAGTTTTAACAGAACAGGGGTGAAACTAAGTTCAGCGGAAGCACAGAGAAGAGAGGCTGTATCTTCATGGTGAAATCAAAGGGGGACTTTTACCCACCATGGCCACCTGTATAAACTCCACGTGCCTGGTGGTCTTGTATTGACACAGCTTTGCTTTCAAAGAAAGCTCAGTTGGCAATCCAAAAACTATTTGAATAACAGTTTGACTCTTTCTTGAGAATACATGAAAAATAAAATATATAAAACACATCAAAACCATCTTAAATTTGTTTTTCTTCATTTTTCTCACTGTTGTTGATCTGCCTGCACATAAATAGTGACTCACCATAATCTTACCCTCTTCAGACACAAACCCTCAAACTGTGTGACATCGAGAATGGTTGAATATCTCCTTTCTGCTTTCCACTTCGGCCAAGTTACCCTAATAATAAGAGGGCAGGAATCTTTCCTCCTTCCAAGGCTGGTTGAAGTGGGTGGGAAAGACTAAAATCTTAAAGGTAGTTGAATAGCTTGTCTTACACCCTATCATGCAAATATTTTATTCTTATACAGTTTTACATAATATCATTTGGTCCTTATAATTACCTTATGAATTAAGAATGACAATAATTGTTACACCTGTTTTATGGATGATAACAATTGAGATTCAGTGTCAATGCCATTGATTTACACTTTGAAATCAGACTTCTATATGCAGAGAAATGGGGGCAGTGTCTTTTCAAGCAGAAACATAGCATATGCAGAAGCAAGGAGACCCGGATATGGCGCTTTGAAAATCTCAGGGTGACAGGGTGTGGTGGCTCACGCTTGCAATCCCAGCACTTTGGGAGGTCAAGGTGGGCGGATCATTTGAGGTCAGGAGTTCAAGACCAGCCTGGCCAACATGGTGAAACCCCGTCTCTACTAAAAATACAAAAAAAAAAAAAAAAAAAAATGAGCCGGGTGTGGTGGCATGCACCTGTACTCCCAGTTACTCAGGAGGCTGAGGTAGGAGAATTGCTTGAACCCAGGAGGTGGAGGTTACAGTGAGCCAAGATTGTGCCACTGCACTCCAGCCTGGGTGACAGAGTGGGACCTTGTCTCAGAAAAAAAAAAAAGAAAGAAAATCTCAGGGTGCAGGACTACAGAATTGTGGATTGAGTATGGGGACAGCAGATAAAGTGGGAAAAGTAAGTTGGGCTAAATGATAGGTGGCCTTCTTTTTCATGTTAAAAAGTTTTTATTGAAGACAATTATGATCTAATAGGATGTTATTAAAAGCAGAGAAATGACAAGATCAGATTTGTTTCAGAGGGAAGTTTTGTGGCAGTAATGTAGAGGAAAGTTTGGGGTAAGGAGGATAGTGGTGTCATGGAGTACAGCACAGAGGAACTCTTAAGCATTTACGTCTTAGAATTACTGGGGTTCAAATATTGGCTCTGCCATTAGTTAGCTTTATGACCTTGGAAAAGATGATTAAACACTTTGTGCCTTGGTTTCCCCATATATGAGTTGTGGATAATAGTACTGTTTCATAGAGCAATTTGAAGATTGTAAAGGACTTAGAAGGGTATCTCCCACATAGTGAGTGTTCAAGAAATACTAGCAGTTGTTGGTCAACTATGTGGGTGATGAGGTTTCAAAGGAAGATAGGTCTAGGGAAATGGGAGGGAGGGGCCTAAATTTAAGAGATGTGTCTCAGAAGTGAGAGGTCTTTGGTGACTGGCTGAGAGTAGGGATGAAGGGTAGGGAGTTGAAATATTAATATTTCCACTTTGGTTGGTCGGTGGATAGTTGAATACCGACAAAGAATGTATGAAAAAGAGTAAGACTGTTGTGGGGGGATAATGAGTTTGGTTTTGGAAATATACATTTTCAGAGGCCTGAAAATTATATAAGAACTAAGGCTAAACATAATTATAAAGCCAATATGCTATGAAATATAATCTATTTTAGAGAGAAATAAAACAAATTTTGTACTACAAAACAAATTTTCTCAATTAGCAAGGATATCAGAGTTAACTCTATGTAGTTATTACAGCAGAAACATGTAATATATTTCAACAGAATCAACCGCAGAAAGTTCTGTTCTACAAATTTGTTCATGTGATATAATGATTTACATATTTTAAGATCATTAACTATTTACAAAACATTCACATATGACTAATACCTCACAACAGCCCTGTGAGGTAAGAAAAAAGAAAGAATTGGATTTATTATCTCCATGTTTAGATGATGAAATTGAGACCTGAGAAAGACATACAATAAGTAGGAGGTAGAGCTTGGATTTAAACCAAATCTGAATTCTAAACCCTGTAATTGTAACTCTTGTACTGACTGCCTCTTTCAGCTGTGCAATAATGAGGGAAAATCCTTTACCTTCAAGATACAATCACCCATATGTCAGAATAATTGTGTACACTACAAGTAATATGTTCTAGGCTTCTCCAATGGTCATTTAAACACTAATAACCCTTATAATTTTAGTAAAATCTAAGTATTACTGCCTCTACAATACTCTGCATTCCTTTCCCACCCATATCTAAAATGCTTCAACCCTACTAACCTTTCTATGTATTGAACACAGCAACCTAACCACCTCCACTGGGTCTCTGTATTTGCTGTTTCCTCTATGTCCAACACTTTTTCTCCGTAGCTTTGCATGATTGGTTTCTCCTTGTCATATAGTATCCATGCCCATGTCACGGAAGTCTTCCTGGATCATATCTAATGTTGTTCCCCTACTCCGAATCTCTTTATCACATGACCTTGCTATTTTTTTCTTCATTGTCCCTATGACTGAGCTCCATGAAAGCACAGACTATATACTGTACTTTTTTTCTATTGTATGTCTTTAAACTAACACAGTCTCTGCACGAAGCAGGTGCACAACACATGTTTATTCAACAAGTAAGCGAAATCCCTGACTAGAAATTCTTGCTTCTAGTCATCATGTGGGACCTTTAACCTCTCTTGAAAAGTTACCTCTTACCCGGTTATTTTTTGGTTCCGCAAGGGTAGCCACAAATGTACTCATAAAGCAGCTATTGGCTACAGTCTCCACACCACTTCACTTTTTCCCTGAAGCTTGGACTTCTCTTGGTAGTTGTTTGTTGTCCTTGCAGTCTCGAAAAGGACTTTTGCCATTGCTGTGTTTTCAGAGAGTTACTGGATTCCATATAAAGGTAGAGGAATAGCCCTCTCTAAAACTGTGCCACACATCCACACTACCCCAAGTGGTATGAATCTCCCCACGTTTCTGGTGAAAACAGCTCCATCATCACAAGCTGGATGAGGATGAGATGAACCCCATGCCTCCAAGGTATTTCAGGATTCTTATACTCAAGGCATAAAAACACAACCAGTGTTTCTCTTTCAGGATCCTTGCACCTAAGGCAGAAAAACACAACTGATTTGTCTCCCATACTTATTAACACATGTCCTGAGCACTGGGTAATTAGCAACCTTGTCAGTTCCCCAAACTCAGGATAGAAGGCTGTGCTAGCCAGGCATGACCATGAGTTTGCTATTAAAATTCCCAATAAAATATGTGGTTTTCATAAAACAAAACAATACAATTTATTGTTCATGGATATTTACATGTGTAGAAAAAGTATAAAACCATACTGAACAAAAACTACCACCAGATTCAAGACAGTGATTCCATCTGAGGAAGGAGAAAGGGAAAGCGAAATGAAACCTAAATCTCATCTATTGGGGAGTTTGTATTTCTTAAAGAAAAAGAGTTCTAAAGAAAATCTGGAAAAATGTTAATGACTTTAAATATGGGTGTGTGTCATATTATTTTCTGTCTCCAACTATTTTTATATTTCATGTCTAAAATTAAAAAATTAAGCTAAAAAGTGCCCACATGTCATCCTTGTCTAACAAATGTATAAATTAGAGTTAGAAATATGAAAATAACTCCGCATTCCTCCTATTACTACTCCTCAGACAATTACTGTTAATAGTTTTAAATTTATCCTTTAATATACAGATGCATGCACACACACATGCACACTCACACACTGACGCATGAATACATATGTACAGAGCCTTGATATTTAGGTAAAATGTACTTAAATTGGCCTTCTTGACAACTGAAGTCTGTGACTTCCTTTAGAAGTCCAAATCTCTTTTCCCATTAATCTGAGACTCAACACCCTCACCAGATCCTGTGCTACCACTTTACACTCCCACAAAGTATAAGAGATTATTTTTCTTCATGGCTCAGTCAACAATTTTATTTGTCTTCTGCATTTTTATACTTACTAGTGATTTATTTGTTTATTTATTTATTTATTTGAGACGGAGTCTTGCTCTGTCGCCAGGCTGGAGTGCAGTGGTGTGGTCTTGGCTCACTGCCTTCTGAGTTCAAACAATTCTCCTGCCTCAGCCTCCCAAGTAGCTGGGATTACAAGCATGTGCCACCATGCCCAGCTAATTTTTGTATTTTTAGTAGAGACGGGGTTTTACCATGTTGGCCAGGCTGGTCTTGAACTCCTGACCTTGTGATCCACCCGCCTTGGCCTCCCAAAGTGCTGGGATTACAGGCGTGAGTCACCGTGCCTGGCCCTTTAATTTTTCTTAATTTAGTTTTTTTTATTTTTAAAATTTTTGGTGTGTACATAGTAGGTGTATATATTTATGGCACACATGAAATGTTTTGATACAGGCATGCAATGTGAAATAAGCACATCATGGACAATGGGATATCCATCCCCTCAAACATTTATGCTTTGAATTACAAGTAATCTAGTTACATTATTTATTTTAAAATATACAATTAAGTTATTATTGACTATAGTCACCCCATTGGGGTATCAAATAGTAGGTCTTATTCTCTCTATTTTTTTTTTTTTTTTTTTTGCCCATTAACCATCTCAACCTCCCCCGTGACCCTCTACTACTTTCCAAGCCTCTGGTAACCATCCTTCTACTCTTTATCTCCATGAGTTCAATTGATTTGATTTTTAGATCCCACAATTAAGTGAGAACATGCAATATTTGTCTTTCTGTGTCTGGCTTATTTCATTTAACATAATGATCTCCAGTTCTATCCATGTTTTTGCAAATGACTGAATCTCATTCTTTTTTATGGCTGAATAATACTCCATTGTGTATATGTAACCACATTTTCTTTATCCATTCATATGTTGAGGGACACTTAGATTGCATTCAGATCTTAGCTACTGTAAAAACAGTGCTGCAATGAACATAGGAGTGCAAATATCTCTTTGATATACTGATTTCCTTTCCTTTGAGTGTATATCCAGCAGTGGGATTGCTGGATCATGTGGTAGCTCGATTTTTAGTCTTTTGAGGAATCTTCAAACTGTTTTCCATAGTGGTTGTACTAATTTACATTCCCACAACAGTGTACAAGGGTCCCCTTTTCTCCACATCCTCACTAGCATTTGTTATTTCCTGTCTTTTGGATGAAAGCCATTTTAACTGGAGTAAGATGATATCTCATTGTGGTTTTGATTTGCATTTCTTTGATGATCACTGATATTGAGCACCTTTTCATGTATCTGTTTGCCATTTGTATGTCTTCTTTTGAGAAATGTCTATTTAAATCTTTTGCTCAGTTTTTGATTGGATTATTCAATTTTTTCCTATAGAGTTGTTTAAGCTCTTTATATCTTCTGGCTATTAATTCTTTGTCAGAGGGGAGTTTTAAAAAATCTTAAGTCTTTTGCCCCCCTCCAAAAAGAATGCACCATTTTAGTGTTATTTTAATTTGTATTATTGGGGGCACGACTCAGGTGGTCCATATTTTAAAATGTTTGTTATTTTCATTTCTTCCTTTTAAATTGTTTATTTTTAAAATCATTTGTCTGATTTGTCTATTATGTTAGAAGATTTGTTGTTCTATAAATGATTTATGAGGAGCTCTTTGAATATTAGGAATATTTTTCTTTGTTAAACATGGATTCATTCATTTAGCAAAGATTTATTGATTATTGATCATTTTACTAAATATGGGAACATTTTCTCCCTCTCACCTCTTTTTAAATTTGTTAGGTTTTTGCTTAATTTTCATGGAATCTAATAGTCTATTTTTTACACTTGTGAGCATAATGTGTTAGAAAAAATGTTTCCCATTTTACAGGTGATGAAAGTAAGACATAGGGAATAAAAGTGGTGTGTGTGGTTGCATAGCTATTAAATATGGAGTGAGAAATCAGAATTTAGGTCTTCTCTCAGCAGCATAGGTGTGTGCCTGTAGTCCCAACCATTTGAGAGGCTGAGATGGGAGATCACTTTGGGCCTAGGAATTTGAGTCTAGTCTGTACAGTATAGTGAGATCCTGTCTTAAAAAAAAATTAGGTCTTTTCTAATCAAATAGTTTTGTTTTTAGTATCTTATAAAATAATTTATATAACACATAGACCTAGATTAAAAAACAGTAATAAAATGGACATCTATGTATATACAATCCAATTTAAGAAATATGACATTTACCTATATTTTAGTCCCCATAACAATTTGCTCAATGGCCTCCACTCTTACTGCCTCAGAGTAACTACCATCCTGAATTCTGTGCTAAATGGTCTTTTGCTATTCTTTATACTTTTAAATTACATATTTATATATCTCTGACAATCTATTGAGTTTGCCTGTTTCAGATTTACGTAAACAGAAGCATTATATAATTCTATTTATAATTGCTTCTTATTAAATATATTTTAAAGATTAAACTACGTTAACATGTTTGAGTTGACATCTGTGTTACTCATTTTTCATCACTCTATAATGAATTCCTATGTATGAAATTAGGTCAGTTTCTCACCTAGAATTCTTAAGTTGAAACCCTAACCCGCAATGTGATTGTATTTGAAGTAAGGAAGTAATTAAGGTTAAACAAGGTCATATGGGTGGGGCCCTGATGATATTCGTGTTCTTATAAAAAGAGACACAAGAGAGATTACTCCCTTTCTCTCTGCCACGTGAGGGCACCAAGAGAAAGTGTGGCCATCTGCAAGCCAGTAAGAGAGCCCTCTGCAGAACCCAACCTTGCTGGCACTCTGCTATCAGACTTCCAGCTTCCAAAACCGATAAAATAAATTTCTGCTGTTTAAGCCACCCAGTCTATAATATTTCTTCTAGGTATTTGATGGTTTTAGGTCTTACATTTATGTTTTAAATTCACTTTGAGTTGATTTTTGTATGTGGTGTAAGATAAGGGATTGATTTCATTCTTCTGCATCTGTATATTTAGTTTTCTCAAAAATGTATATTAAGAGACTGTCCTTTCCCCATTGTGTATTCTTGACACCTGTGTCAAAGATCAATTGAACATACATGCATGGATTTATTTCTGGCTCCTTATTCTGTTCCATTGGTCTGTAAGTCCATTTTTATGACAGTACCATGTTGAGTTGGTTACTACAGCTTTGCAGTATATTTTAAAATCAGGTATTGTGATGTCTCTAGCTTTGTTCTTTATTTTTCTCGAGATTGTTTTGGCTATTTGGGATCTTTGGTGCTTTCATATAAATTTTAGAATTGTTTTACTTATTTCTGTGAAAAGTATCATTGGAATTTTGATATAGATTGCATTGGGTCTGTAGATTGCTTTGGATAATATGACAATTTTAACAATATTCATTATTTTAACCTATGAACATGGCATATCTTTTCATTTATTTGTGTCTTCTTCAATTTATTTTTCAATGTTTTATAGTTTTTAGTATAGAGCTCTTTCACCTCCTTGGTTAAATTTATTCCTCAGTATTCTTTTTATGTTACCGTAAATGAGATTTTTAAAATTTCCTTTCAAATAGTTTGTTGTCAGTGTATAGAAACACTACTGATTTTTGTATGTTAATTTTGCATTCTTCAACTTTACCAAATTTATTAGTTCTAACAGTTTTTGTGTGAAAGTCTTTAGAGTTTTCTATATATAAGATCACATCATCTACAAACAGAAAAATTTTTACTTCTTCCTTTCCAATTAGGATGCCTTTTATTTCTTTTTCTTGCCTAATTGTTCTGGCTAGGACCACTAGTACTATATTGAATAGAAGTGGTGAGAGTAGGCATCCTTGTCTTGCTCCTGATCTCAGAGGAAAAGTTTTCAGCTTTTTGTCTTTGAGTACGTATTTAGCTGTGGGCTTGTCATATTTGGCTTTTACCATGTTGCAGTAAGTTTCTTCTATAACTAATTTATTGAGAGTATTTTTTTTTTATCATGAAAGCATGTTGAATTTTGTGGCATTTTCTGCATCTGTTACAATGACCGTATGATTTTTATCCTTCATTTTGTTAAGGTTGTATATCACAATAATATTTATTGTTCATGTTGTGTAACACATTTGCATATGTTGAACATCCTTGCAGTCTAGGGATAAATCCCACTTGATCATGGTGTATGATCTTTTAATGCGCTCTTGGATTTTATTTGCTAGTATTCCATTGGGAATTTTTGTATCTATGTTTATCAAATATGTTGGCCTTTTCTTTTCTTATAATATCCTTATCTAGCTTTGGTAAAGCTGGCCTTGTAAAATTAGCTTGTAAATGTTTCCTTGTCATCAATTTTCTGGGAGAGTTAGAGAAGGACTGGAGTTAATTTTTTAAATATTTGGTAGAATTTAACAGTGAAACCATCAGATCCTGAGCTTCTCTTTGTTGGAAGTTTTTTGACTACAGATTCAATCTCCTTACTTGTTATTGGTCTTCTGTTAATATTTTCTGTTTCTTCATGATTCAGTCTTGGTAGGTGTATGTTTCTAGGAATTTATTCATTTCTTTGGGTTATCTAAAATGTTGCCACATAATTGTTCATAGTAGTCTCTTATGATCTTTTGTATTTCTGTGGTATCAGTTGTAATGCCTCTTGTTTATAATTTTATTTAAACCTCCTCTCTTTTTCCCTTACTTAGTTTAGCTAAAGGTTTGTCAATTTTAAGCAACTCTTAATTTCATTGATCCAGAAATTCTTGGTGGGCATTTGGCATGATCCACAGGCAGACTTCCTGTTGGAGTCCTTGGGCAGGTGGCTAGTTCCAAGGTCAGCAGGTGAGTGGGTCTGTGCTTGAATTCACTGAGGGGAGCCTGAAGCTAGGATCTGCTGGGGGTGCCCCTGAATCTTAGGTCTCCAAGGGTCAGCCTGGTGCAGGGGGTCCCTGGGGTGAACCTCTTCACTCGATCTCTGGGGACTGGCTTGGAGCCTGTGTTCTCAGGGTCTGAGCACCTTTACTGAGACAGAGTTGGACTGTGGGTCCGCTGAGGCATGGAGCCGTGAGGGCCAGCCTAAAGCCTGGGGCTACAGAAGCTGGCCTGGCAAAAGCATTTGTATTTGCTTCTGTTAGTCAACTGAGAGTGCTAGCAAACTGGGAAGACCATATTTTCTACTATGGATTTTTGGGATGACATGTGGATCAGAAATTCAAACGTATGTGAGGATTTGCTTATCATTATAAATTCCTAGGGAAAATTTGACATAAAAAACTGTTCCTGCTTTCCCCTTCTGTGAATTAAGAGTAAAGACCTTTGGGCACTTAGCTTTATGCAGGGCTTTCCTACTGGATACCCTGCCATGGTGAGCCCCATGCTTCACTCCTGGTTCCCTGTGTCCCATGCAGCCTTCAAAGCAGAAGCTCAAGGTCTCCAAGGCTTGGTTGAAACCTTCAGGGGGAGAAACATGCTTTGACGCTTGCTTATTTTCCAGGTTTTCTTTTTGTTTCACTTTGTTCTTGGCACTTACAGATTTATTCTTTCAGACCAATTCGGCAATACATCAAAAATGACTTTTGAAAAAAAAGTCAACATTTTTGTTGTTTCCTTTGGCAGATTGTTCAGAATATTTAGTCTATTATTCTGCGAAAAATGGAAGTTCTTACCCCCTTGATCTTTCCACTTTACATGCTACTTTTTTTCCATTAGAAAGAAAAATGAAAGTCTATTTTTTGTTTGCTATAATGGATAATATGAATTTGAAGGTCTGTTTGTAATTTGAAATAGCATATCTGCTATTCTATGTTTAGAATTGACATTATTCCTGCTGAAAACAATATACTTTCTTTTATGATTTTTGGAATAATTTTTTTCCTTAGCAGACAGTAAGAATTTTAGTGAAGAAATATTTTGGAGTTTCTGAATTAAGATTCCAACCAAAACCCAGATTTTCTCCAGGGTTTCTTGCCTATTTTTTTTTTTTTTGACATCATGAATATCAACAGAACAGTGTGATTTTTATTTTTATTTTTTGCTTGTAAGATGACTAATTTACCCAGAGGCACCTCCTGTGTGTGATTTTAGTCACCTGTATCCAACATCAACACCAGAAACCTCAAAAAAGATGAGTTATTTGATACACCACACCCAGCTGTTCTGATCTGTGAAGCTTGCTTGGGGTACCTTCAGCTGTGGAAGGAGCTTGTTTCCCTTGCAGCTGGTGGAAATTCTCTCCGTCCCAAGATGGAACTTCTAAATTGTAACATATAGGGCGGCTGTAATTAGAGTAATTGGGACAGTGAATAGTTCTCAGCATAGCTGATCGATGTTCCCCACGCTCTCAGAAATCAGGATAGAGTGATGTAGTAGAACCCAGAGATGAATCCAGCTATTTTTCCACAATGAATGTTCATGATCTGGTGGGATTCTTCATTTCTCTGTTAGTGATGAGTGATTATGGCCACAGGGACTTCCCCCCACCCCAAAACAAAACTTAGTCACATTCAAGCCAGATTACAGAATGCTGAGATTATATTGTACTACCACTCCTTTCTTCTTGAAAGTAGTGATTGGATTTAGTAGAGGAAAAATGATGTGAATGATGTGGCAATTTCCAATTTGTTGGTGGTGTTTTCCTACTGTCATTCCCCCAAACAAAGTTGTAGAAAGGAAGTTGTTTGGCCAGACAGGCGATTGTCAATAGGAGCCTCTCCAGGCGGTAGCTGGGAGCTCACTTCACTGATTCCCCTCACAAGAGAGATTCAAGAACACAGGTTATGAGCTGAGTTATTGGGCAAATTAACTGCCCCAAAAGTGATAATTAAAATGTATGTCTATGAGCCACCTTGGTAATGATCGAGTGATCGAGTTCTCCCCTTAAGCAACTGTGCGCATTGTTGCCTTTCCCAGTAACAGATGATTGCATTAAGAGCTTGCATGCTGCAGCTCAGAGGGAATTGGTGTTACCCCAGTGTCCTATGTGTATCTTCCCTGCAGCTGATTTTCTGTGGCTCATTGAACAATGAGTCCAGGTGGCAGCTGTGGATTTTGACATCCCAGAATTTTATAGGGCAAGGGCATTCTCAACATGTAGTGATGCACATCCCGTTAGGAAGTGGCTATTCATGAAACTGACAGGGTAAAGCCCTAATTAGAAAGACCAGCAGGGCTCTCTGTACCCCAGGATGCTTCAACAGAGCTGTCACTGTCTCCCCTCAGGCAGGATCATCGGGCTGAAACACTGAGCAAAAAACATTTTGTTCAATGTTCAACAAAAATAACTCCCATCATTAGCAACATGACAAGTGAAAGGAGGACCTGCATGTCAAAAGAAAAGGATGTATGTGTCGTTGTAAATAATGAGTGATTCTAAAAACTTTAAGCTGCTGGGGAAGCAGCTTTCAACTTCTGGAACGTGCTATTGGAAACCCATAGAGTAAAATGGATATGCTTCTCTGGTTTTCAGCAGATGGAAGCTTCATTTGAGGTTTTGGGAACACTTTAGTCATGGAAAGAAGTGGGGGACAACTGAATTTGAATCATGGATTATCTCAATATTTTGCAGGACTTATTTCTTTGAGGTCGATTTTCTTCGTCTTTAAAATGGAGGGTTGTAAGGGACTATCTTCTTTGTTTAGGTATATAATGTAGTCTTGTTTATTCAGATTCTGAACTCTTTAGAAAAAAACAAAAGAATTCCCACATACCAAATTGCAGTCTAAGCACACTTACGCAAGCAGCATTTATTCCTTATGATTAAAAAGAAATGTAGCCAGATGCTTTGGCAGTTTCTTAAGTTGTTATGAAAAGCAAGAATCCTTATCTTAATTTCTTTTCAATCAATAACAATTTCTAACTCACAATGAAAAACGAAATAGAAACTGTCTTCCTTTGAAGGAAACTGTGATGTAATGATTTGCTGGGCAACTTACATAGTTTAATTAAGCACTCTGATTAAATCAATATGTATCCAACAGTTCAGTCTGGCAATCAGCTTAATCTCATTAACTGTTGTTCAGACCCCAATAATTGATTAATAATACATTATCATTTATGAATTATTGACTTCAAGTTATTATAATTGTCCCTGCTTTGTTCATAGCACCTGCTGCCACATGTTAATTATGAAATGCTCAAGCACTTTCTTGGAATAACTTTAGAGATAAAGCTGATGGGGTTTTTAATGAAGCAAGATTATCTTTAGTTCAGAGCCGGTCAGAAGAGCTAGGCTTTTTCAACCCTGTATTGTTCATTAAGTGAGAGCAGGCATTTAGCATTTTTAGAGCTGAGGTCCAAGGAATTAGAGACAGGGTTGGAAGGCACCCACACACAAGTTAGATGATGAGCCCTGCTAAATGAGATGGGTGATACGAGAATCACAAACACCTAGATCCTTGCTGCCAGTGGATTCTGCTTATGGAGGCTATCTGAATGTGTAGTAAACACATATCATTCCTTCTCTCCCTCCTGGTGCTTATAGTCTATCTTTGAGGTTTGGATATGCCCAAGGGTATTTGGGGAGTCTAGCAGAAGGATCTGACCTCTCCTGGATATAGGTAGGATGGGTAGGAGCTATTCATGGAAATGGCCTTCCTCTCTGAGAGAGGCCTTTGGCCAAAGAGCAATTACCACACCTAAACCAAGATAGCCTATTGCATGCTACTTAATTCGCCTAGTTCTGTTTATTTTTTCTAGCTAGTAAGATCTTGCCTGGTCTATGCCAGGGGAGTCAAGACAGGAGCTGGGAATGAATCCACATTAAAAAAGGGCACAGCATCCCCACGGCCAGCCTGGTTATGGCAGCACAGTGAATTCCTGCCTGATATCCAAAAGAAGGATGAAGTTTAAGGAGCAGGAACCAATTGGAGAAGTTCCATGGCCCCTTCCTCTATGATGAGTCTCTTTGCACAGACATTTTTGAAGGACCTAGGCTTAATTTATTGAAGATACCCTGGGAGGCATCATTATCACCACCTCTGGTTCTTAGCCCAAGAGGAACCCTTCACTCAGGAATGAATTGGAGCTCCCACTCGTAACAGCGACTGGCTTTCCTGAGACGTTGCTTCCCCCATGGGAAGCCCCTTTGATCCTGAGCACCTCACTCAGAAACCAGCCATGTAGGAAGTGAGATCTAACCTTCAGGCTCTGTCTTTTCTTGTTGTGAATTCCATGGAAAGTCATGTTTTCAAGGGCATGCTTTCCAGGAAATAAGGCATTTTGATAGAGTTGTAAAACATGGGCTTGTCATCAGACTTGGATTGGAAATCTGGATTTTCTGAATTTTGGAAAGTGGTTTAAACTATCTACGCTTCAGTTTCCTTATCTGTAAATAGGGATAATATTCCCACCTTCATAAGGTTGTGGTGAGGATTAATGAGGTAGGGTATATTTTCCTAACACAGCATAAAGAGAGGGTGCTTGTTAAATACTCATACACATAATCTTTCACTCCACCCTCCTTGGTTACTGCAAGCTGAAATGTAATTGCCCATTTTATACAATGCCATTTTAACACCCAGGATAACCTGAAAGGCTTTTGAAGGGTGAAACTCAAATGGATAGGCAAGCTACTGAAATGTAATGTCAAGAGTTCTAGCTCAGGTATAGGTTTTGGAGTCACTCTGATCTGCACTTACATTTGGGCTTTCTCTCACAGTAGCTAGGTAGACTTCTAAAGGTATTGACTGTTGGGCAACCTCTTTAAGCCTCAGTTTCATCATCTGTAAAATGAAATACTGGTAGTATTTTCACATATGACTATGGTAAAGCTTAAAAAAATGGTGTGACCAAGCGTGGTGACTCATGCTTGTAATCCCAGCACTTTGGAAGCCAAGGCAGGCGGATCACAAGGTTAGGAGTTTGAGACCAGCTTGACTAACATGGTGAAACCCTGTCTCTACTAATAGTACAAAAAAAATTAGCCGAGTGTGGTGGCGGGCACCTGTCTCAGCTATTTGGGAGGCTGAGGCAGAAGAATTGCTTGAACCCAGGAGGCAGAGGTTGTAGTGAGCCGAGATTGCACCACTGCACTCCAGCCTGGGTGACAGAGTGAGACTCTGTCTCAAAAAAAAAAAAAAAAAAAGGATGTATATAAAACACAGTGCTAGCCACACAGTAGATGCTCAATAAAATATTAGTACTCTACCTTCCTTTTATTTCACGTGGGAATACTATAGCTAGCATTTACCTCCAAAGTGGCACTGGTCAAAGAGAAGGATATAGCCTTTCCCATTTGTAGTTTCAGAAGATACCAGAGGGGAGGAAATAGCAAACATTACAAAACATCCTACTTCAGCCTAAAGCTCTCAGGAAAAAAACCTTATCTATATTTAGCACACCAAGTTAGAGACTAAAGCACTATCTCATTCATGTTATTCAGATGAATCCAAATGTGTCTAATATTTGTTTGGACAAGTGAATTTCCTTTTATCCCTTACCTATTTCTTTATTCCCAGCTTGTCTACCAAAGATAGACCCATGAAGGATGCCAACAGGGTCCCATTACAGTAGTGTAAAAGGTTTAGAAGAAATTACAGGGGAGAAGTGTCCTGTCTTAATGACTGAAACTCTGTTTCCGAGTTGAAATAAATCCCAACTCATCTTGGAGTGAAAGGCTCTTCCAGAGGCCCCAAATGATTCCTTAGAAGTTTCAGCTGTGCTTGATTCATTTTTTGTTGTATTCCTTCTCTTTCTCTCGCACACAGCTTATACTAAAGAACCACACCCACTCATGCTGTGGGTGGACAGGCAAAAGCCATCAAACGCAGGAGTGAATGGAGTGGGTTTGGAAGCCTGATGGCCCTGGTTCTCATGCCTGCTCTGCCACTTGATAATTTGAGCATCTTTCTCCTCCTCTGAGAAGCCCAGAGGTCAGTCATAGTGGAGGTGACCCCACTTCACAGGATTCAGTAATCAGTGGGTCTCTCGACTTTCTTCAGGCCACCAAAATAATGCTCTTCCTGTCTGACTAGATTTTATCTGTGAGGTGGAGGAGCAGATTCATGGTAAGGAGAAAACGGGTCAGAGGGTCTGAAGATGACAAGACCACATTTTCCATCGCACCCTGACTCTTGTTTTCCTCAGCTGTGCTGATAGCACTCATATGAGCTCTACTGTGTGAATCTCCATTTGGCCAAGTGACCGTGTGTCCTCCTTTCTGATCTCAGTTGAGCACTCGGTCTTAATCCTTGACTTCCTGTTTTTCCCTCAGAGCAGGAGACTGAATCCTGTTAGGCTGAGACAGCCCTGAGTGAAGCAGTGCTCTTGAGTAGGATGATTGTGGAAGCTTGTACTAGGACTTTCAGGGCTATGAGCTGTCCTGTGAACAAAAAGAAGACTTCAGTTTCCATGGCTGCCAGTCTGGCATCATCCCCTCTTGCTATATTCCTTCACAGCATTTATAAACATGCAACTGGGTATTTCCTGCCTCTCATCTGTTTACAGCTTCTTCCTCTCCATCCTTTCTTCCAAAGGGATTTGCATAAAGGCAGGCTATCAATACTGTTCTTAAAGGAAGTGTCCACAAAACACTTAGAATCAACCTAGTTTCTAGCTCATCTGTTTCCATAGCAACCAATCATGATGTCACAAACAGGGGGGGATGACTTGAGGTGGGAATTAGGTGGCAAGAGAGCAGATGGGCTTTTGTAAAGAAAGAAAAGGGAAACAATATCCTGTCTGCACAGAGATTTCCTTGGTAATAAAGAGCAAGGGAGAGATAAATAAAGAAGCAGTGAGAGAAAGGAAGAATCCTTTCCAAACAGCATTGGAGAAATTAGGACTGAAAATTAGCAACACTTGCCAGCAATGTTTGTTTCCTTTCAGGCAGTATGAATGATGAATCTGTGCCACTCCCTTGGGATAATGAACAACATGCACAATGAGGAAATAAAACTTTGGGAGGCTAAAGAATTTGCCGGGGCTGTGAAGCAAGTCACAGACTAGCTTTGGGAGGAGGATTGAGTTGATACTAATGATGAACTAGAGCAGGGATTGACAAACTTTTTCTGTAAAGGGCCAGACAGCAAATATTTTAGCCTTTATGTACCAGATGATCTCGTTTTCAACTACTCAGCTCTGACTTTGTCACATAAAAGCGGCATAGACAGTAAATAAACAAATGGGTATAATTGTGTTCCAATAAAGTTTTATTTATAAAATAGGAATGGGCCAGATGTGGCCCATGAAATTCTTAAAGTGGAAGACTGTAGAATATAAGTTTCATATTTAAATGGAAAGGTCCTTGATGGTTGTATGGACGCCAAATGCACTTCCAAGACTACTAGACCATGTATTATAGTGCCATGAGTAAAAAGAATAGATGGGTACTGCGGTTCCAGTTTCTCCATTTATTCAACAAACTTGATTGTGAATCTGCTTCATGAAATATTCTGGGCATTGGGAATACAGCAGTACACGAATGTCTGTCATCAAAAGTTTTATGTCCTAATTAGCTGTATAGCTTGGGCAAATCATTCACCCAAGTCAGCCCCAGCTTTCTCTTTTGGGGATGTACTTTTTAAAAATCATGAGTCATATTACATATACAGAACAATTTATGTAGTACATAAACAAAATAAATACCTATTTGCCCACTATCCATGTTAACATAAAGTAGAATATTGCCACTAGTGTGTCTCTCCCAGGTCTCATTATCCTTCTCTTCTCTTCAGAATATTTTGTTATTTCCTTTTTTGTCTGTTCTTTGATTTAATCATTTAAATGTTTCATTAAAAATTATATAGCTTAATTTTGCCTCTGATGTTTTAAATTATTTGAGCCATAATGTAGTACTATCCTTTGACATATATCTTTTACTCAGGTTTTTTTTTTTTTTTTCCATTCATCCACACAGATGTGTGTAGCTATTAATAAAGCTTGGGTCCAAAGACCACTAGGGCCAGATGTGTAGTCAAACAATGTTAGAGTTATTAACTGGCTGCAGCAATAGAAAATGGAGAATCACTGAGCCTTTCAAAGGGGAGTTATGGGAGGGTATTTATAAGGTTTGAAGGGTAGAGTTGATCATAGATTTTTTTTTTTTGGCACGGACTGATCAGGATTTGCAAGCCAAGGAGTTGCTGAAATTGTCAATGGGTTTGTCTTTAGAATGCACGAATCTATGTAGAGGTCTGTTTGTGGTTTTCTTTTAGGATATATGGATCTGAATGAAGTGGTATTATTATATGGTCTGTGATGTACATTGTAGCTGAACTGGCCATAGTTTATTTTTCTTGTGAGTCTGGGTGAATTTTATATATGTTGATTAAATTATCAGTTTTCCCCTTACAGTCTTGCTACCAGCAAGGGCATTAAAACAAAGAAACAGCAAAGGAACAATTTATCACTATAGTTTTTCTTCATTGCTATATAATATTGCATTGTATGAACAGACTGACATTTACTTATCCAATCTGCTTTTGATAACATCCGAGTTGTTCCCGAATATTTGCTGTTGCAAGGGATGCTGCTATGATGTGATGAAAAGTCTCTCCTAACCGAGTATATACTTAGAAGGGCATCATAGTACCTAGGAATAGGCAGATATTTAACTTTACTAGGGAATATTGCGCTGGTTTCTGAAGTCATTATGCAAAGTTAACTTCCTTCCAGTTGTGAATGAGAGTTGCTCTACATCCTGGCTAACTTTCTAATTTTTGCCAGTCTAATGAGTAGTGATGGTATCTCACTGTAGTTTTAGTTGGCATTTCTTTGATAATAAATAAGGTTGAACATTTTCTCAAATGTTTCTTTAGCCCTTTGGATTTCCTCTTTTGTGATGTTTCTGTTCTTTCCCTCCTCCCTACCCCTACATTTTGCTATTGGTTTGTCTTTCTCTCACGTTATATATGGAATCCTTCTGGTCACTGACATGTTATACCAGTTCTGACATAAATCATGTTTTTATAGACGTGGGTCTGTTTCTGTGATCTTAGTTCTGATTTGTGTTTTATTTGTCCATCTCTGCCCTCATATCTTAATAGCTTGATGTCTGTCACTTTAAATAAATTCTGATACCTTGTGGGGAAGTCTTGTTGTCTTGTACTTTGTTTTGCCTCTGTGGTAGTTTTTTTTGTTTTTTTTTTTAGATAGAGTCTCACTGTCACCCAGGCTGAGTGCAATGGCATGATCTTGGTTCACTGCAACCTTTGCCTCCTGGGTTCAAGCGATTCTCCTGTCTCAGCCTCCTGAGTAGCTGGGATTATAGGCACCTCTCACCATGCCTGGCTAATTTTTGTGTTTTTAGGGGAGACAGAGTTGCACCATGTTGGCCAGGCTGGTCTCAAACTCCTGACCTTGGGTGATCTGCCTGCCTTGGCCTCCCAAAGTGCTGGGATTACAGGTATGAGCCACCACCCCCGGCCTCTTTGGTAGTATTTTAACTATTCTTAGCCTCTTTCACTTCTAAACAAATTTTGGTATCAGCTTGTCTACTTTTAAAACAAAAATACAAAGTGTCTATTGAGATTTTTCATTGAGATTTTGTTGAAATGATATGTTTATCAGGGAAAAAATGACATTCCTATGATATCTAATATTCCTCTCCAAGGTTTTGAGAACATGTTATATTTTCCCATTTAGGTAAGATTCTACAATTGGTTTCATAAAGTTTTATTTATTTATTTATTTTGTGTAAAGACCTTGATTTCACATCATATTTTTATTCTTGAATAATTTATATACTTGTGGGCTATTACAAATAATATATTCTTTAATAATTTCTTTCAAAAATGATTGCTACTGGTATAGAAAAATGTGATGGATTTTTCTATATTTATTTTGTATTTTAAAATGGAATACTTTTAAAATTTAAAGAATTTTTGCAAAACTTTAGAATTTTTTATGTTGATATATCATTTGAAACTGACAGGTTTTGTTCCCCTTTGCTTCTGTTATATTCTTTATTTTTTTATGATTCAGAACAATGCTTATTAGAAGTGGTGATAGTATTTTTGTATTGTCTCTGATCTTCAAAGAAATGCTCTTAACATCTTACCATTAAGTATGACATTTACTGAAGGGGTGTGTGTGTGTGTGTATGTGTATATGTGTGTGTATTCATTTATGAAGTTAAGGATGTGCCTTTCTATTCCCCATTTGCTAGAAGATTTTTAACATGAATGGATGTTGAATTTTATTAGATACTTCTTCCCACATCTATTGTAATTATCAGATAGTTTTTCTCCTTTAATCTGCTATTGAGATAATCACATTAATTGATTTTATAATATTAAACTGTGCATGCAGTTCTGGAATAAATCCATTTATCATCATATATTATCTGTTTTATACATTACTTGATTAAATTTGCTTTTGCTTTGTTTAGGATTTGCATATATATTCACGGTTGTGAGAGGCTTATAATTTTCTTTCTTTTGCTGTCATTGTCTGCTTTTGGTATCAAGGTTTTGCTTTTCCCTTAAAATGAAGTGATATAACATTCTTTTATTTTTAAATTCTCTGAAGAGTTTGTGTAACATTAATAACATTAGAATGAGCTCTTCCTTGTATGTTTGGGAGAATTTGCCTCTATAGTTCTGGTGCTTTCTTGTGAGAAACTATTTAACCTGTTAATTCAGATTCATTATTGATTAAATAATGCTTTCTGGTTCTCTTATTTATTTTTGAAACAAGTTTGACAAGTTGTCCTTATTTTTTCTGTAATGTTTCTATTTAATCTAAGTTTTAACCTTGACTATATGCTGTTCAAGTTCTTCAGCTTGTGTAATTATGTCTTTATTTTCATTCTTAATGTTGTTTATTCATACCTTATTCTTTTCTGATATAAAAATTTCAGAGAGGCTGGGTGCAGTGGCTCATTACTATAATCCCAGCACTTTGGGAGGCTGAAGCGGGTGGATCACCAGAGGTCAGGGGTTCGAGATGAGGCTGACCAGAATGGTGAAACCCTGTCTATATTAAAAATATATAAAAAAAAAATTAATTGAGCATGGTGGCGGGTGCCTGTAATCCCAGATACTTGGGAGGCTGAGTCAGGAGAATTGCTTCAACTTTAGGAGGTGAAGGTTGCACTGAGCTGAAAGTGCACCACTGCACTCCAGTCTGGGTGATGAAGCGAGACTCTGTCTCAAAAAAAAAAAAAAAAAAAAAAATCAGAGAATTTATTTCCCTTTAAATGACACTTTACCTCTATACAACTGACTTTTCTACGTGATATTTTCATTTTCTGTCAGTACTATTTTTTCTAATATGCATTATTGTTCATTTTTTAACCCATGAATTGTTCAATATTTTCTTTAAAATTTTCAAGTATGTGAAGTTTTTCAGGTTATCTATTTCATGTTGATTGTAAATTAATTTTATTGTAAACAGAGAATGTCATCTCCCTGTTACCCATCCTTTGATACTTGTTAAGGCTATCTTTATGGCTTAGTGTATGGCTAATTTTTGTAAACATCTCGTGTGCGTGAAAGGAATGTGTACTTTCCAACTATTGGGTGCATTGTTCCATAGAGCTGATTTAGGTGAATCTGTGCTGTTTGAATCTTCTATATCTTTATTGACTTCTTTTTCTGACTGCTTAATCTGTCAGTTTGAGAGAATTGTGTTAAATCTTCCACTACAACAATAGATTTGATAATTTTTTCTTGTTTAGTTAACAGTTTTTCTTTCCCTATTTTGAGACTATGATGTTAGGTACATATAAATTTAGAATTATTATATTATATTTTTCTAATGAATTGAAACACGGATCATTATGTAGTGATTTTCTTTACCTTAAACACCTTAAAGGGCAATTTGATATTAATATTTATGCTTTAAATTTTGAGGGGACCAGTACATATCTGGTAAATCTATTTCCAATTAGAGTATGTCTTTGGAGGTCTATTTTTAATGTCAGTTGTTTCGGCTAGTTTTTATTTGTAATATTGCATTACTAGTATGCTTTATGAATATTGATTGTAAGGTGACTATTTGGAACTGCATCTGGGGGAACACTTTATAACGGGTTAAGTTATATTCCTGAGAGAATTTCTTCTGCTAGTCATCCCGCAGCATGCTCAACACAAGTCCAGTTGAAGTTAAATTATTTACTTCATGGCTATCAAACCACATTAGTAGTGTGCATTTGTACTGAACACCAGCATGGGGATATACATGGATACTTTCCCAGAATAGCACTAGAGTCAAGTCCAGTAATTTTTCTTGCCATTCCCTTTGCAAAAGTGTTTTGTTTCTGGTTTACTTTTGTATTATGTGTGAGGCTTTTTTGAGTACCAGCCTTTTGCAGTGGTCTATTAAATTTCCCACTGTGGCCAAGCTTTGGGCTGTTTCTCCTATTTCCTGTGACCTGTGGAGTTGTCAAACCAAAGCTCAAATTCTCTAGGGGTTGGCAGGAAACTCTCAGGTTCAAAGATGACTTCAGTAGTCACTTATTCCCCAAATTTTTGGTTTTACTTTACTTTGGAGTATAGCACATTTTCCTTCTTAGGCCAGCATAGTGATTTTGTTTTGTTTTGTTTTGTTTTTGTATTTTATCGAGCATTTCAGTTGGTTCCGTGGGAAGGTTGAATGAGGGCATCTCCTTTACCATGTTGCTAGAAGTGGAAGGGTCTATTTAATGACTGTTTTTCATGTCTTATTCTTAGGGTGGCTGTGGGGATCAGGAAAATAATATATGACGAAGTGCTTGGCTTTTCCATAATTATGCAAATACCCAAATAACGTTATCAACCGAGGCAAAACATGTCAGGGAGAGTCATACTTTGAAGAAAAAAATGAACTAACTTCATTCTAAGGTGGCTGTGTAAGCCTCAATATTATGCATTGTCATGTTAATAACTAAATATAAATGGTCCGTCCACTATCAGGAGAGATAATCATTTCATTGACAGATTATTGTAAGGGCAATTTGACTAGAGGCAAGGGCATTGAAAGTTAAATAACTGCCAGTGCAAAATCCTGCTTGCCCTTTAGTGCTTAATGTGGTTTAAATGGTCTTAAGGTTTAAATGTGATGCTCCTCATATTCAGGTATAGACAATCTAAAAGGAATAATTCCTCTGACTCCACCTTGCTTGACCATCTCTATATTCAACACTGTCAGTGTGACTTCTGAAACTATTGTTTTACCCCGCTAAGGTCATGGACCATTGGTGCTTAGTTTTGCACAGTATTTTGCAAACTTAATGGACCTACTACTACTGACCTCTCTTCATGGTGTCTTTCCTTTTCTCTGTGCAGTCTGGCGTGTCTTGCCTTTTGGAAGGGATGTAATTTACTAAGTATTAACCTGTATGTTGCACTGCTGTATATCCCAGAACCCCAGTTAATGGATGGTGATGTGCACAGATAAGATTGTCAATAATTTCTACAGTGAAATGTTTCATGTGCTACAAGAGAAAATAGAGTCATAAGCATGTCTCATTCAGCCATTTATTTGCTAATTTAAAAATAACTTTAGTGTCAGGCACTGGGCTAGATACTAGGGGTACAGTGATGACTAAGATAGTCCTCATCCTTAAAGAATTAATGATTTTCTTAGGAGGAAATATACAAACAAATAGAATGTGTAAGTGTTGTGAGCACTACAATAGAAGCAAATTAGAGATGAAGTATAAAGAAGGGAGCTTAAAACTATACCTAGGAGTGAAAGGAGGAAGTCAGATAAGACTTAAAAGAGCAAATGATGCCAGCACTAAGGGATGGAACCTGTATGGGTAGGTGTTTCCCAGTATGGTGGAGTAGACAAAGGGCCTTCTCTAGGCTGAGGAGTCATAGTGAGTAAAGGTCCACTGATGTAAGGCAGCTGTGAACATCTCATAGCCTGCATTCATTCATTAGTTTATATGGCATTCATTCAACCAATTTGTACTGGCATCTACTAGGTACCAGGGACTAAAATATTTATAGAGAGTTTCTGATTTTTTGACTTTTTGGAGCTAATGGGAGACAGACGATAAACTGTCCAGTTAACAATTAAGTAAATATTCACATAATGTGATAGCAGCCATAAGAAAAAAAGTGGGTTATAGTAATAAAGAATATGGTAGAGTGTAGTGGGAAATCATTTAGAACAGGATGACCTCTTTGAAAAGACATTTAAGCCAATACCCCAACCACAAGAATTTGCCATTTGCGAAGGTGGGTGAAGTAGGGTGGAGTTCAAGGAAGAGGGTTAGAGGAAGTGAGCCAACATCTCCCTAGCTCACTAGCATGTGAGGAGGCCATGTAGCAGGAATGAGTTTGGTGTGTTTCCGAATTGGAAAAGAAGCGAGGGTGACTGGAGTAAAGTGGGCAAGGAAGAGAGTTGAAGGAAGTGACATTGGAGAGATAGACAGGGGACAGATCTTGGAGGGCATTACAGACCAGGCTAAGTAGGAGTTTTGTTTCATCCTAGAGTCAGTGGCTAATCTTTAAAGGGTTTTGGGTTTTAGAAATGTGACTCTTCCATCAGTAGGCAGGATAGGATGGAGGCCTAGAAGACTAGAGAGAGAGGCAAGGAAAACACGAAGTGATTTTTGTAATAGTATGACACAAAATAGTGAGTATAATGGGGAATTGTAGGAATAAATATATGAAAAATACTTGAGCAAGAAAAGAGGAAGAATGACAGATAACATCCATGGGCAATCAGTAGATGATGGTGTCATTTTTCAAATCTCTAAATTTAGCAGGAGGAACTATGTTGCAGTGGGAAGGCAAGTTTCTTAAATGGGTAACTTTTGAGGTTTTAAGAGCGTGAGATAAGAGAACAGCCTGGAGTTGGGGAATGCAGTTCTATTTGGAACTTATGGAGCAATCAGGACTTGAATTAGAGATAAATGCAGGTTTGGCAGGGCCTCTCCTTTTCTGTAACTTGCTAACCTACACAATAGGGAGTCAGGTTTCACACACAGGGAGTCTTCACGTCTGCTGCCAGCCTGGCACTGTTATATCACTGAGCGGGCCAACTCCAGAGACCAATCAGTATCTGCCAGCACGGCCATCTTCCAACCCCCTGGCAAGGTGAGCATACAACAATTAATCTCCCTTTTTCTGATTCTTAGTAACTCCTGGTTTGTTTTCACCAGACAAAGCATTGGACTATGCTGGAAATATAGGTTGCTATTTTTCCAACGGGTCACATAGGTCTCAGAGTGGTACAGTCTGTGCACGTGGGGGCTGGTGGGAATGGGGCTTCCCACTTCTTAAGTTTTTCAATTTTCTCTCAGACCTCCTACACTCAAGCCCTCATATCCAGTAGCTGCTCTCTTCTTCAGAAAATTCCAACCCTTCCTACATGAGCAGGAAGTTCTATTCCCTTCCCCCCTTCTGTATCTTCCACATATGATCATGTAAGTCTTTAATAGATGCTAAATAACTTTTCTAAAGGTTCAGTTGAGAAGAGTGCAGCTCTGGTCCCATATGTGAAGGCAGATAGATGCTCCAATTCTCACTCATTCTCTCCATCAACAAGTAGTTGATTTTTTTCACTATTAGGAAGCCAGCACACTTTATTAAGGCAAACTTTGTTTCTTCATTTTGTTCAGGACAGCACAGTTCAGTCTCATAGACATAATGTATACCCTTTCAGTCTAGAAGATATTTTCCTGCCTCCTTGTAAAACAAGAAATGCAGAATTATCGGTCTACACTAGCCATGAGTGTATCTCTCTTAGACATCTGGGGTGGGTGAAAAACAGTTTCATTAAATTCTCTTTTACTTATGTATTTACTTCTAAATATAAGTATGCATAGGAGAAGGGTATAGAGAATTATTTTCAGTTTATTCTACAATGTAAATAAAATTATCAAATATTATAACAAGGCCAGCCAAGGTGAGGATGCAGAAGAAGTAATGATTCATTCCTTTGGCTAGAGGGATTTGGCTGGTGGGAAACAAGACAATGTCTATAGCTTTTGTTTTTTTTTTTTTTTTTTTTTTTTAAAGAAACCTGATTGTTAAGGGAAATAGACCATTTGGGCAATAATTAGAGTATTCAGGATTGAGGGATGTATATGCTGCTTGTTGTTGATTTTTCACTTGTTGTGTTTACAGACAGCAGTATTTGAGCAAACTCCTTAAATGTCTGTCTGGAGCAGAAGCCAGTCTTGAGATAAAAGAGATTGGAAGTGCAGCCAACACTGGTAACAACTGATGAAGTATCTAAAAGAAGCTAGAAGGGGGTCCGAATAGATTAGTCATGATTCTATCCATGAACAAGAGGTAGAATGATGTTATCCCCCATATCCTTGATTATTTATTTATTTATTTATTTATTTATTTTTGCACAGAGCATTATGAGGTCTTCTGCTGATGGGAAATAGAGTAGGAGAAGGATTTGAGGGAAATAATAAAGGAGGAACAGTCATTAAAGGGAATGGAAGAAAAAACTGACCAGTGATAGAGCAAAGCGTGACAGAGAGAGGTTAAAGAATCAGTGGTAAGGAAAACTATGGATTTCTGTGGCTTCAACCTATGTGGATGGGTGCTTTTCCCCAGCAGTGATCAACAGGTCTGATGGAGCTGAGATAGTCAGTGTGCAAACTGACCCAATGTGGAGGGTGTGTATGAAAAGGGAGTGGGAAAATTAGGGAATAAAGGAGGCTTAGGGTCATAAACTCTTTGTTTTGTGGAGTTACAGCCCCGGTTAAGTTCTTATCTGATAAACGGGTGGCATTCCAAACACTAGGTAATGATTTTGTTCTTGACACATTAGCTAGATATGTTGTCCTTTACTTAGGATCCTGAAGGTTACAACATCTCTGACTCATTCATTCTCTGATAATAAAATGTATTCTTTGGATGTAGAAATTTTGGTCTGAATGTAAACGTCTCCAGAAATTAGTTTAGTTTAGCTTATTTCTTTTAAGAAGTAATGAAAGCCACCTAAGAGACAATAAATCCTGGGCATATGTGCCCAGCAGAAGTGTTTGTATATGTAATGTTTGCTTATGTTTTCCTTGAGGTCTCAGCTGCTTTTTCTATACACGAACCATTGTGAGCATATGGCATTTTGAGGTGAGTCATAGGAAATTCAGCTGAGTTTGTTAATTGCCCAAAGAGACAGGTATAAAACTCAGAAAGGAATCAGAATATATTTACAAATGAACCTTAGGCAGGTGTGACTTGCCTAATTAATTGCTGATGGAAAAAGCACAGCTTTTCTAATTTATTTACATCACACTCTAATGATATGAAGAGGCTCAGCAACTGCCAGATGGGGTGTGTTGGGGTATGTCCTGAGATGCTCCAGGCAGTGTGTTGTAGAGGAAAGAAAAGAATATGGTTTAGGATCCTGGCTTCATAGTTATGTGGACCCCATGCCTATGTGAGCAAACTTTGTTATTAAGCCTCTGTTTCTCTCTTTCTTAAAACTGGAACTCATAATAAATAATTTTCTGTTATTCTGAAGACAAGATGAGTCAACAAATATTTAAAGCAGAGAGCTTAACTCCTGGTCCTATGGATATTTGTTTTTCTCATTCCCTACCTGCTTCCCCCAAATACAAAACTTCCAGTTCCTAAACGTAGGAGATCAAGTTAATGCTGATTGTGATTCTTCTCCCACATCAAGAGCAAAAACTACAGGATCAAAATAAACCAACTTAACAATTATAAATAAATTGAGAGAAAACGAACAAGAGAGAGAAATCGAGAGAGAATGATATGGAAAGTATGGTGGAAAGTATTTGAAAAATTTTAGATGAAAAGTACAAGGACATCTCTTGAACTATTTTTGCAACTTTTTATTTCAAAGTAAAACTTTAAAAAATTACAATTTATAAACAAAACGGTTTTTAATTTTTTTTTCCAAAATGGCAGATTAGAGGCTTATAGCATCCCTCAGCCACTTGGAAATAGCATGATAGTGCACAAAGTTAAACTCTGCGTGCCTTAATTCAAGAAGGAAAACAGGAATCCACCAGAATCATGAAGGACACCCCAGATCCCAAGGACGACAATGTGGGCAAACAGCCCCTGTGACAGTGTCTGTCTCGTAAAATTTGAGTGAAGTCCCAGTACATGAGAGAGGCAGAGAGTCACCCTCTGTGACTCACGTTTCCACTAGGGATCCTGGCAACTGAGGCCGAGAGAGGGCATTTTGTTTCTCCGAAACCCTAGAGCTAACTTGGAATGAGGCTTGAAGACACTGTGAGGGAAAGACACTGGGAAAAGCTGCAGGCATTTCCCCAGATTCAGGACCAAGAACAGGACACTGTTTCCAATTTGGGCTTGTACAAAGTCAGTCATGCTTTGGCAACTTGCATAGCTGTGCAAGCATTTTAGTCTTGGGCCAGAGACTAGAGCACCTGCTCTGGAGGGGTTAGGGACATCCACAGCCAGAGCTGTAGAAAGTGCTTCAGCAGTAGGTGTTAGAATTGTGGTCTTCCTCATTGCAGGCCTGGAGTGGAAGGATGGAAGGAGAGCTGCTACAGCTGTGGGTTCTCCTAAGTGATGAGACTTGCAGCCAGGGCTATCTTGGCAGACTGGAATCAGTCTGCATGTGTAATTGCTGGGTGCCTAACCCAGCCTGCTCCCCTGAGTTCATGGTCCAGCAGAGCCCTCTCCACTTCACTTCCAGTCAGAAATCCAGGCATTCAGAGCACCCACTTGCCTGGACCAGCAGCCTGAGGCACCCCACCCTCATGGACATAGATCATAGTGCAGTGGGGCCCTCTCTGCCCCATGTCCAGGTAGATCTCCAAGTGTTTGGAGCACATCCTCACCATGATTAGAAGCCTGAGCTGTCTCACCCTTCCTGTGCATAGACTGTGATGCAGTGAGGCCCTCTCCATTCCACATGTAGAGAAATCTCCAGGTATTTGGAGCACCCACTCTCCTGAGTCACCTCACCCTTCTCCTGTGCAGAGACCTAGTGTAGCAAGGCCCTCTCCACTTCATGCCCAGGCAGATCTCCAGGTATTTGGAGTGTCTGCTCCCTGGTTGAGCAGCCTGAGCTGCCTCACTATTCCTGGACATAGATCATGGTGCAGTGGAGTCCTCTACATTCCTAGCCAAGACAGATCTGCAGGCACTCAAAGCACCTTATTACACAGATTGGCAGCCTTAGCTGCCATACCCTTTCTGTGAAGAGATTTGGGTAAATGCGGGCCTTCTATGTTTCATGCCCAAGCAGATCTCTAGGCATTCAGAGCACCTGTTTGCCTGGTTTAGCAGCCTGTGCTGCCCCACTTTTCCTGTACAGAGATCCAAGTGGAGAGGAACCTTCTCTGCTCTAAGCCCAGGCAGATCTCCAGGCATCCAGAGCAGCCACTCTCCTGAATTAGGAATTTAGGCTTCCCCCTACATCACTGTGCAGAGGACTTGGAGCCTAGGAGGTTTTCCAGTTTCCTACTTAGGCACATGTCTGGGTGCTTGGTGGCTGCTCATGGGGTTTTCCCTCAGCACTGATGCTTATGACTATAATCAAGAGACCTGTAGGTGAGCTGGCTCAGCCTGGCCCCGCCCACTGCGGTTGCTGCCTCCCTGGGAGCTGAGCAGGGAGTTCAGACCACTGTGTACTCCATAAGTCAGCCCATTTCCTGAGGCAACAGAGAATTTTGCCAGTAAACAAGGATCAAGTATATACCCAGCTGCACTGGCCACAGCTGACTCTAACCCATAAGTGACATGTACTGGCTTCTAGGTGAAACTGTATGGCCCAATAAACCTGCCGACAGACGTGCATATTAGGGGTATTTTTGACAAATACATAGGGCTATTTTTGGCAAACCCAAAAGACTCTGTCTAGCATTTTCTACAGTCACATTCCATAGAGAAGAGGGGAAAGGGAAAGAAAAAGATTATAAGGAAAGATAAAGAAAAAAATTCTACTTATATGAAAATAATTACACAAATTAGAAGTGCCAGCATCCCCAGATGAGAAGGAACCAGTGCAATAATTCTGGCACCATGAAAAATCTGAATGTAGTGACACCACCAAAGGATCTCACTAACTCTCCAGCAGTGGTCTCTAACCAACATGGAAACTCAGGAATGACAGATAAAGAATTCAAAATGTGGATTGCAAAGAAGCTCAATGAGATCCAAGACAAAGATGAAAATAAAAACAAAGAAACTTCTAAAGCAATCCAGGAAATGAAGGAAGAGATAAATATCTTTAAAAGAAATCAATCAGAGTTTCTGGAATTAGAAAAAAGAACTTGAAATATTTCAAAATACAATTGAAAGCTTTATAATAACTGGACCAATCAGAAGAATTTCAGAGCTTGAAGATCAGCCTTTCAAACTAACCCAGTCAAACAAAAATAAAGAAAAAAGAATTTTAAAAAATAAACAGGCAAGGTGCGGTAGCTCATGCCTGTAATCCCGACACTTTGGGAGGCCAAGGCAGGTGGATCACAATGTCAGGAGTTCGAGACCAGGCTGACTAGAATGGTGAAACTGCATCTCTACTAAACATACAAAAATTAGCCAGGCATGGTGGTGTGCACCTGTAATCCCAGCTACTCAGGAGGCTGAAGCAGGAGAATCACTTGAACAGGAGGCAGAGGTTGCAGTGAGTCAAGGTTGTGCCATTGCACTATAGCCTGAGTGACAGAGTGAGACTCCATCTCACACACACACACACACACACAAAACAAAGTCTGAGACATATGGAATTACGTAAAGTGACCAAATCTGTGAATTATTGGCATTCCTGAGAGAGAAGAAAAAAGCAACAACCTGGAAAACATACTTGAGGGAATAATTCAAGAAAATTTCCCTAATCTTGCTAGAGAGGTAAGCATCCAGATACAAGAAATCCAGAGAAGACCTGCAAGATGCTACAATGATGAAAATCACCAAGGTGTATAGTCACTAGACTGTCCAAGGTCAGCACTAAAGAAAAAACCTTAAAGGCAGCTAGGGAAAAAGGTCAGATTGCATACATAGGGGACCCTATCAAGCTAACAGTAGACTTCTCAGCAGAAACTTTACAAGCCAGCAGAGATTGGAGGCCTATTTACAACATTGTTAAAGAAATGCCAATCCAGAATTTTAAATCTGGCCAAACTAAGCTTCATAAGCAAAGGAAAAGTAAACTATTTTTCAGAATAGCAAGTGCTGTGGGAATCTGTTATCACCAGACCAGACTTACAAGAGCTCCTTAAGTGAGTTCTGAACATGGAACAACATAACTATACCTGCTATACAGAAACACACTTAAGTACATAGCCCAAAGACCCTATAAAGCAATCACACAATGGAAACTACAAAGCAACAGGCTAACAACTTCACAATAGGATGAAAGCCTCACATATCAATAGTAACCATTAATGGTCTAAGTGCCCCACTTTAAAGGCATAGTGTGGCAAGTTGGATAAAAAAACAAGGCCCATCCATCTGCTGTTTTCAAAAGACTCATCTCACGCATAATGACATCCATAGCCTCAAAGTAAAGGACTGGAGAAAAATCCATCATGCAAATGGGGAAAAAAGAGCAGGGATTGCTAATCTTGTATTAAATAAAAACACTTTAACAGCAGTAAAGAAGGACAACAAAGAACATTATGTGATGATAAAGGGTTCAATTCAGCAAGAAGACTTATCTTAAATACTCAACATTGGAACATCCAGATTTATAAAGTAAATACTTCTGAACCTATGAAGAGACTTAGACGTCTACACAATAATAGTGGGGGAATTTTGACATCCCACTGACAGTGTTAGGTCATCGATGCAGAAAACTAACAAAGAAATTCTGGACTTAAATTGGACACATTACCAATTAGACCTCACAGATGTCTACAGAATGCTCCACCCATCAATTGCAGAATATACATTATTCTCGTCTGCACACAGAGTATACTCCAAGATTGACCACATGCTCTGCCATAAAGCAAGTCTCAATAAATTAAAAACAGTAGAAATTATACCAATCATACTCTCAGACCACAGTGGAATAAAAATCATCTGATCTCTCAAAAACCACACAATTACATGGAAATTGAACAACTTACTCCTGAATAAGTTTTGAGTAAACAATGACATTAAAGCAGAAATCAAGATGTTCTTTGAAATAAATGAACAGAGACACCACATACCAAAATCTTTGACATACAGCAAAAGCAGGATTAAGAAGAAAGTTTATAGTGATAAATACCTACCTCAAAAAGTTAGAACTATCCCCTATTAATGATCTAATATCACACCTAAAGGAACTAGAAAAACAAGAACAATCTAATCCCAAAGCTAGCTGAAGAAAATAAATAACTAAAATCAGAAAAGAACTGAACAAAATTGAGACCCCAAAATCCATACAAAGAATTGATGAAACCAAAAGTTGGTTTTTTGAAAGGATAAACAAGATTGATAGACTGCTAGCTAGGTTAAGAAAGAAAATGAGGTAAGATCCAAATAAGCACACTCAGAACTAACAAAGGTGACATCACAAGTAATCCCTCAGAAATACAAAAGATCCTGAGATGATTATAAACATCTTTGTGCACACAAAGTAGAAAATCTGGAAAAAAATGGATGAATTCCTGGAAACACATTATCTCCAAAGATTGTATAAGGAAGAAGTTGAAAACCTGAAAAGACTAATAAGTTCCAAAAATTAATCAGTAATGAAAAACTTATCAACCAAAAATATCCTTGAATCAGATGGATTCACAGCAGAATTCTGCTAGACATACAAAGAAGAGCTGGTCTCAATTCTACTGAAACTATTCCAAAAAATCAAAGAAGAGGGACTCCTTCCTTACTTATTCTATGAAATCAGCATCATCTTGATACCAAAACCTGGCAAAGACACAATGAAAAAGGAAACTACAGGTCAATACCTCTGATAAACATAGACACAAAAATTCTCAACAAAATGCTAGCAAACTGAATCCAGAAGCACATCCAAAAGTTAATTCTCCATGATCAAGTAGTCTTCATTCCTAAGAGGCAAGGTTGGTTCAAAATATGCAAATCAATAAATGTGATTCACTGCATAAACAGAATTTAAAACAAAAACCATATGATCATCTCAATAGATGCAGAAAAAGCTTTCAGTAAAATCTAACATCCTTTCATAATAAAAACCCTAAAGAAATTAGTCATTGATGGAACATATCTCAAAATAGTAAGAGCCATCTATGACAAACTCACAACCAACATCATAATAAATATGCAAAAACTTAAAGCATTCTTTTTGAGAACTGGAACAAGATCAGGATGCCCCTCTCACCACTCCTATTCAACATACTACTGGAAATCCCAGCCAGAGCATTCAGGCAAGAAAAAGAAATAGAAATAGAAGACATCTAAATAGGAAAAAAAAGAAGTCAAACTATCTCTCTTCACTTTTGATTCTATACCTAGAGAACCCTAAAGACTCCACTACAGGGCTCCTAGAACTGATAAAGGACTTTAGTAAAGTTTCATGATACAAAATCAATGTACAGAAAATCAGTAGCATTTCTATACATCAATAACATTCAAAATGAGAACCCAAGCAAGAACACAATCCCATTTACATTAGCCATTAAAAACTACCTAGGAATACATCTAACCAAGGAGTTGAAAGATCCCTATAAGAGAAATGAAAAGCACTGCTAAAAGAAATCATAGATGACACAAACAAATGGATGAATATTCCATGGTCATGGATTGGAAGAATCAATTTCAAAATGGCCATACTGCCTAAACCAATTGATAGTTTCTATGCTATTCCTATCAAACTACTAATGTCACTTTTCACATAACTAGAAAAAAGCTATTCTAAAATTCATATGGAACCAAAAAAGAGCCTGAATAGCCAAAGCAATCGTAAGCAGAAAGAACAAAGCTGGAGGCATCACATTACCCAACTTCTAACTATACTATAAGGCTACAGTAACCAAAATAACATGGTACAGTACACAAACAGACACATAGACCAATGGAACATAACAGCCCAGAAATAATGCCATTGACCAAGATGATGAAGGAAGAAAAAAAATATGAAGACAGAATAAGAAACTATGAAAATCAACAGCCATATTTAAGAAAAAGGCATTTTTTAGAAATGAAAGATATATCCATTGAAATTAAAACCATGGTAGACAAGCAGCAGTTTAGACACAGTTGAAGAACTTAAGAAAATGAAGGACATATTTGGGACCATAACCTATAATTTATGACCTAGAGAAAGAAATGGATACTACAGTAAAACGACTGAGAAACGTGGAAGGTAGATTGAGAAGTTCCTTTTTTTTTTTTTTTTTGAGATGGAGTTTTGCTCTTGTTGCCCAGGGTGGAGTGCAGTGGTGGGATCTCGGCTAACTGCAACCTCCGCATTCCAGTTTCAAGTGATTCTCCTGCCTCAGTCTCCCGAGTAGCGGGACTACAGGCACACACCACCATGCCCAGCTAATTTTTTGTATTTTTAGTAGAGACAGGGTTTCACCATGTTGGCCAGGATGGTTTCGATCTCTTGGCCTCATGATTCGCCCACCTTGGCTTCCCAAAGTGCTGCAATTACAGACGTGAGCCACCATGCCTGGCCTAGATTGAGAAGTTCGAAGAAGCTTCAGAATGACAATAGAGAGTAAGAAGAAGAGGACACTGTCTTAAATAATTGGCTAATAATTTTCTGGAAGTACAAAAGAAATGAATCCTGAAGTTGAGGATGGGATTAACTGCACTTGAACACACCAAAATGAAGTTGCAGAATGCCAAATATTGAGGGAAATGCTTGGAAGAAACCAAACAGAAAATACATAAAATGACAGTCCTTGATTATTGTTTTCTCAAACTGAAGAGTAAAATAAGGTGTCATTATAAGAAAGTTGGAGAAAACTATGAGAGGAAAATGTTGAAAAAAAGAGAGGAAACTGTAAGAAATGAAAGAAGGGAACAGTTTCAGGAGTGTTAAATAGGGGAGATCACAGCACTTAGATTCAGGACACTCTACTCCTGGTTTGTCACTTACTACCTGCGAGAATTTGGCTAAGTTACCTACCTTCTCTGAATAAGAACATGCATGTGTTCTGATTTTGTTTCGATAAGCTTCAACCGTCAGCAATCAGCCCCTCTTGCACAGTGATTTTTATTTTCCACTGAAAGTAGGCCCAATGTGCTGTATTGTGAAGGTGTTAGACACAAAGATGAGAGAAAGCGTGAAGTTAGCTTCCTGTCCAGCAGAAAGAAAGGGTAGAGAAATCCAGAATTCAAAGAAGCAGCCAAAACTCAGCCTCTATCTGTGATAGAGTGCCCTAGGCATTTAGGACTAACTGAAGCTTTGAGGCCAGCAAGGAAGTGGTTTGCACAGAGCAGAGGTGCCCATTTGATGTCTCAAACCAGATTCTTGCAACATCTGCTCCGGGGTGTGACTTACATTTTACTCCATGGGGTTGGGTTCTGTTTCTGGAAGTCTTGAACATGCTTCAGTTTTGAGTTGCTAATCATCACTCTCTGTAACTTGCAAGAGACACCCCTGAGGTTTCGCTGATTCAAGTAGAGCAGAATATAAACTTATTATGAAGCATAAAGCATGAGAGAATCAAACTGAAACAAGCTCAGAAAATAAATTGCATTTGGAACTAAGTGAATAATCTTCCCTACTTCTTGGGCAGACTGGAACAAGGCACCTGTCTGGAATAACAACTGTTGCGTGCGAGTTGGCATTTGATTGCCTTTTATTATCCAGAGGACTGACTTCAGCATGAGGAGGGGTGAGGGATGTTTCACCTGTGTAGGGTTGCTGGATTGGCTGGACACTTTCCAGCGCTGAAGCATTATTTATACCAAGATGGGAACAGCAAACAAGACACTGCCCATTATCAGGGCTTTTGCTTATGGACACAAACCTATCCCGCTAAATCCCTTAGAGAGGAGACTTAATGGAGGCTTTTCATAGCTCTGATAGTGAGTTCCAGGCTGGCTGCTGCCTTAAGAAAGAGACAAATGAAAGGTGCTAGAGGCAAGCTCCTATGCTGACACATGATCTTTGCATACCCAACCTAAGTAAAAATTACCTTGCCATCTATCTCTTCATGTGTTGATAGTCTTCTAGCACAGGAAGATTGTCTAAGTGAGTGAAGGAGGCACCAGACTCTGTAATTGTAGAGTGTTAGGAAGCACTCCTAAGGACTCTGGCTGTCAGGGAATGGGGACAAGAGTTAGCATCACTCTCTAGGGTGAAGCATTAGGTGAACACAGAAAACAATTTAGAAATCCCGGGAGCATTTGTGTTCCCAATGCCTCTCTCTTTCTTTCCTGTGTTCATCTAATGATTTGCAGAGAATTACACCAGTACACTTTTTATAAACTGAGTTGCTATTTGATTCTCATGTGATATTTTGTTTACATACACAGATTTATGCAGAAAACAGACAAACCTAGTCACTCATGTTTTGCAAGAATTCAGTGCACTGTCTTGTACTACCAGTAGGCTTTTTTTATGTTAGCGCTAGAAAAGAAAAAAAAAAAGTAGGGAGGAAAAGAAGGAAGGAAAGAATGAGGAAGAAAGATGCATGTAGAATATGTATGTTCACTGCAGTACTCTTCACAATAGCAAAGACATGGAATCAACCCAAATGCCCATCAATGATAGACTGGATAAAGAAAATGTGGTACATATACACCATAGAATACTATGCAGCTATTAAAAAGGAATGAGATCATATCCTTTGCAGGGACATGGATGAAGCTGGAAGCCATTATCCTCAGCAAACTAACGCAGGAACAGAAAATCAAACACCACATGTTCCCACTTATAAGTGGGAGCTGAACAATGAGAACACATGGACACAGGGAGGGGAACAACACTTACTGGGGCCTGTCGGGGGAGGGTGGAGGGTAGAAGGTGGGGACAGCATTAGGGAAAAGAGCTGATGCATGCTGGGCTTAATACCTCGGTGATGGGTTGATAGGTGCAGCAAACCACCATGGCACATGTTTACTTATGTAACAAACCTGCACATCCTGCACATGGACCCTGGACGCTAAACAAAACATGCATTTTAAAAATAAGAAAGATGCATGTAGGGTATTATTTTAATTCATTCATTTACCAAATATTTATCAAGTATCTGGTATATGCCAGACACTTCTAGTCAGGAGAGACAGCTGTAAGTAGGAAGCAAAAAAGAAAAGGTTTTACCCTTTGACTTTGCATTCTAGTGAAGGAACACATAAACAGATTAATTGAAATGGTTCTAAAGGAAATGGAAGAAAGAACAGCAAAATGAAGGATAAGCTGTGCCAGGGGGACATGGGCTCTGAATTAAGAGAAAAGGTCAGAGAAGTCTCTGCGAAAGGTAACGGAGAAGAGAGACTTGGAGAACTCTTCCTGGCAAAGAAAATAGCAATTGCAGAAGTGTATTTGAAAACAACATGTTATAAAGCCCCAAGACAGGAATGTGCTTGGTGGGTTCTAATCAGGGAGGTCAGGTGGCTGACTGGGGAGAACAAGGTGGAGACGCAGAGGTACGTTCTGAGAGGTGACGAGGGCAGTTTCTGTGGACACTGGTAGCAGTTGTAGGGATGCTGGCTTTTTCTTTGAGTGACTTGGCACCATTGGTGGCTTGAGGTAGAAGAGTGATATGGTATGTTTTATTTATTAAAGGAATTACTCTGGCTGTTATGAAGGCACTGTGTAGGGAAGAATCCTTTGCCCTGATCCAGGAAAGCATAGTGGTAACATTGAACAGAACCACAAAGGTAGGGGGTGGCTGTATTTTGGACGCATGTCGAAGGCAAAACAACAGATTTTGCTATTGGATTGGACAAAGGATGTGCAAGAAAGAAAGTCATCAAGGATGACACCCAGGCTAAATGATTTGAATGGGCTGCCCAAACGGGAGGAAAACCGATGTAGAGACTGTTCTCAGTCATCCAGGTAAAGCTAGAGCTTCCTGGACCACTGAAAAAGAGTGGTGAGAGTGGATCTCCTTGCTCTGCTCTCAATGCTAGGAGGACAGCACTCAGTCTTTTACCAGCCAGCATCCCTACAACTGCTACCAGTGTCCACAGAAACGGCCCTCGTCACCTCTCAGAACTTACCTCTGCCTCTCCATCTTGTTCTTCCCAGTCAGCCACCTGACCTCCCTGATTAGAACCCACCAAGCACATTCCTGTCTTGTCATGTTAACTATAGGTTTGTTGTGGATGATTATTATCAAGTTGAGGATGTAACCCTCTACTAGAGAGTTATAAGTGGTCCTATTTTTCTGAGAATTTTTATCATAAGTGGATGTTGAATTTTGTCAGTGCTTTTTATGCATTAATATGATTGTGTGGTTTTTCTTCTTTAGTTTGTTAATATGGTAGATATTACATTGCTTTATTGATCTTTCATCCTTGAAGGAAATTTTCACTAGATGTGGAATTCTGGGTTGAAAGTCCTTTTCTTTCAGCACTTGAAGAATATTGTGCCACTTCATTTGGCCTCTAGTTTTTGATGAGAGATACACTACCATTCAGTTTTTTCCCCGATAGGGAAGGTGTTACCCATTTCTTGTTGTCTTCAAGAATTTTTTCTTAATTTTTCAAAATTTGATTATAGTATGTCCTGTTCTAGCTTTCTTTGAGCTTATCCTATTTTGCCCAACTTCTTGAATCTGTAGGTTGTTTATTGCTAAATTTGGCAAGTTTTCAACCATTATTTCTTTTAGTTCCCTTTTTGGCTCCACCATCTTTCTCCTATGATTTGGGGACTCCAATTATATGAATGTTCAATCTTCTATTTTGTCTCACAGGTCATTGAGATTTCTTCTTTTATTTCAGTGAATTTTTTTCTGTTGTTCAGGTTAGGTAATTTTTATTGCTCTATCATCAAGTTAAAAGATTCTTCTTTCCCTCCATTCTGCTGTTTAGCCTATTCGTTAATTATTTTTTATTACAGTAATTGTATTTTTCAGTTCTAAAGTTTTATTTCGTCCTTCTTTATATACTCTACTTGTTTGCTGAGGATCTTTTTGATTTTCATTTCTGTTGAAGCATTTTTATGAGAGCTGCTTAAAATCTTTGTCAGCTAATTCTGACATCTCTGTCTTCTCAGTGTTAGCTTCTATTGCTTGCTCTTTTTCAGGACAATTTTCCTGTTTTTTATTTTTTATTTTTATATGATGAGTGATTTTTTGATGGAAACCTGGACATTTTGAGCTATGATATTATGAGACTTTGGGTCTTTTTTAAACCTTCTGTTGTAGCTAGTGTAGTGGGCTGAATATTGCCTCCACTGCCCCCCATTCATGTCTATTCAGAACCTCAGAATATGATCTTATTTGAAAATAGGGTCTTTGCGGATGAAATTAATTAAGGGTCTTGAGATGGAGTCATCCTGGGTTTAGTGTGGGCCTTAAATCCTTCCTTGAACATGGAGGAGAGGATACAAAGAGACGCAGGGAAGGACATGTGAATGCAGAGCGCAAGATTAGGGCTATGCTGTCACAAGCCAAAGAGCATCTGGAGGCTCCAGAAGCTGGAAGAGGTGAGGAAAGTTTTCCTCTACAAATTTCAGAATGAGTATGACCCTGAAAGAAACCTTGATTCAGATTTCTGGCCTCCAGACGTGTGACCGAATAACTTAATGTTGATGTAAGCCAGCTAATTGGTGGTAACTTGTTATGGTAGTCCTAGGAAACAAAGTGGCTTCCTCTATACCTCTCTGGCAGAGGAAGGGTGGGGATGCCACGGTTACTGCTAGAATTGCGTATCCAGGTTTTCCACTAACCCTCTGATGATCCCCAAGGGAGGTGGCCTCAACCTTGCCTCTGGTTGAGGGTGAGGATTCTGGCTCCACAGTAGGCCTGCACTGGTACCACTCTGGCTGGGAGGGCAAGGTGCAGACCACTACTCCTCACATGGTGTCTTCTGACACCGCATTAAGTAATAATGGTGGTGAAAGTCCCTGTGCTTACTAGGGCTCCTCTGATACCACCCCAGTGGGGAGCAGGGCTAGGATCCTCGTTAACTGTTGGGGTAGGAATTGGGAGTCCAGGCTTCTCATGTGCAGAGTCCAGGTCTCCCTGCTGACACTGTGGGTTCCCTACCTGACCTTTTCTGACACACCTCTGTGCTGGGAAGTGGCCCACTTAGGGTGCCTCACTGGGACCTGGCCAGAGTGGAAGTCTAGTCTCCCTGGGTTTTTTGTGTAGTGTTTGACTGGAATGTTATGTAAAAGTTTTCTGATTTGCTAGGCTGCTCTTTTCCTGACTAGACAGAACAGGCTTTTATGGGGGTCTTTTTGTTTGTGACAATTGGTATTTCTGGGTTGCTGACTTGTTCAGCTCCAAGTTTAGGATGTAGGAAGCAAAACAAGAACAACAACCAACCTACCCTGAGGTCATTCTTGGGTCCTGAGTTTCTGAGCTGGTCCACCTGCTTCTCTTCACTTTTCAGATACATTTTATATTTGTTTTCTATGTAATGACCAGAGATTTTAGCTGTACTTAGTGGGAGGAATCAGGAAGGGTACATCTACTATATATTACCAGAAATGGCAGTCCTCAGGTGCCTTTTAAAGATTCCTCATGTCTTCATTCTTGCCAGATTGTAGAACTTATCATTTTATGCCCTTTCCTCATGTGTATCATTCTTGGGCACTACAAAGATCTAGGCAATCCTGTTAGATTAGAAACGTAACTATGAGCTAGAGACCAATCGAATTCCCCAAACTCAGGAGGGCCCCGAACCTTGATGGGATTTTGGTCAGAAATGTCCTTTGTCCTTCCTCATTACTTGGGAGTAGGCCACCTGAGTCATTGTTTTAAGGAGGAAGGAACATTAACAGTAATTTTTTTTTTTTTAAAAAGCCTTCATTTTAGAATTTAACTTTAAAATTTATCAAAAAAGTCTAGTCCTTCCAGAGTGAATAAGATATTATTCAGGTTATATGAATATTTCGTAAATCCAGATGTTGAAATAAGTAACTACTTTCTGAAATACTGGTTTGTGAAAGGCAGTGGGCTAGTGTTCTCCTCCATCAGGCTTTTCTCGTGCTAATCAAGGCTACTTTCTGAAAATGAACCCTTTCTCAATTTTGTTCTCAGCTCTGTATGTTTCTCCTCTTGTTATCTAACATTCTTTCCTTACTGCTACTTCTCTGCCTGCCCAGTACTCACTGTGTTCATGAACACTGTCTAAGCTTTTCACAGGATGAACATTTGGGAAATAGCCAAATTCTGGTCTTCTCTATATAATTTGATTATGAACTCAATTATGTTCCTTGACTTGTATATGTTGGACTAGTTTTTCTCAGAAATATTATACACTGTGTGAGACCCAAGGCTATATTTCCTACTTCTTTCCTATCTTTTTGGATGCTGAAGAAAATGTTGGCCTAATAACTGATTGCGAAATGAATTAATGAAGGAGGTAAAGAGAATCTGGTTTAGACAATAGTAATAGAGATTGAGTATTGTGTGTTTTTTAATTAAATTATATTATTCACCCATTCATCCATCCAACAAACTCTCATGTGGATGCCTGCTGTTTATTAGGTACCTTACTAAGCATTGTACAGATTTCAAAAATGAAAAGAAACAGAGGGACAGTATGTTGAATACCTTGGACTTCAGGGTCAGAAAGACCTGACTTTGGATCTCTGATCTGCCCCATACTAACTGTGTCGCTGTGAAACTAAGCTTCTCAGAGCTTTGATTTTCTGCTCTGTATGTTTGTTATGATGATTAAATGAAATAACAAACATATAAAATACCTGATGTAAGTAGGTACTAGATTTATGTTGGCTATTAACAAAATATGTTTTTTTGCCTTAAAGGAGTTTATAGTATAGTAGAGAAGGAAGAATATGTTCAAAGAAATCAGAACATTTTTAGATTTTCCTATGAGAGCAGCATTTTGTAAATTCAAAGGAGAAAGCTCACATCAAACTGGCAATGGGTTATATAACTTAAATGTAATTGTGTTGCTGCATACCATTCAGATTGGCATATACAGATGAATAATCTTCACTAACTTAGAGACAGGTTTGGGGGTCAAGGATAAAGGTGGGTTTTTACATTTTTCTTGATGTGCTGGACATTTTCATGTTACCCACCTCCCCAATATCCCATATCTATTCTCTAGTCCTGGAGAGTGACTGTACGAATTGAGAGGCTAATCTTTATGATCTACATCTTTGCTGGAATGGCTTTGATTGGGTTTGGCCAATGGAAGATAATACAAAAGATTAGATAAAGTTAGGAAGAGAGACAGCATGGTTTTTATTCTCCCAGCTTCCTCCTTGGCTATGAATCCCTCCTCTTAAGATTCCAGCTTTTGGTGGGGTCCCCTTCATCCTGTCATCGCTTCTAAGTACCTGTAATGGCTCCCTCCCCTTGTGCGTTGAGGCTAGGGGTGTTTCAGCTAGCCCCGGGATCCTGTACTATCCCTTGCTGATTTCTCCTGTTTCATGTGCTGTTTCCTGCCAATGCTTGAAATGATGCCCCAGTTGGCTTGGAAATTATTCTTGCTCCTGTGTCTCCTCACAGGGAAGACACCTCATGGTAGAGTGGATTCAATCCAAATAGCATTGAAATCATGTTTGTGCTCAGAAAAGCATGGATTAAAGGGACTATGATAGATTTTCATGGAAGAACAAAAGATTAGGAGAGGAGGGGAAGGCTTGAGAAATTTTTCTTCTCAAATGAATTCACTGGGGAAATTCGTACCAACTTTTCCAGTGCCTGTGGGTTCTTAAGTTTCTTCCCTTTTAGAGAAATCCATCTGTTTCTCTAGAATGTGACCAGCAGGCCCTGCTGTTGCCGCTGCTCACAGGGCTTTTAATCACCTGTATGAACGTCTGATAGGGCTAAGAAATACAGCCCCTGAAGGCCTCTCAACTGCCTTTCCCCTTCCTCAAATGGTGAATAATCATTGAACCACTCCACAGTTTCTGATATGAAGTTCAAATCAAGCCATGAAAAAACCCATATTTCACAAGGTAGCATATTTTTGGTTCCTGGCAGTAAATTTCCCTCACTCTCTCTGTGCTGTGGGACACATTTGGAAAGGTCAGTTTGGCAGTGTGTAAATTAACTGGAGGGCCATTTGAGTTGAATGAAATCTATTGTAAATGTGTATTGATGGGCATAGCATGGGCTGGAGGGGCATGGCTCTTGTGCCAAGGTGATTTGGACAAAAAAGCAGAATTGTACCATGGGCCTTAGAACCACTGTTATTGTCACACTGAGTAATCACTGGAATAGTGTGATGAGACAATGAATGGCAGCAGCATTCTTTTCCAAAACTTCCTTTGGGAGGTGAGTATTGAAGTTCTGCCAAGGTTGAAGCCAATAGCTTGGTGTCATGAGGTCTTATCCCTTCACGTCTGAGCAGTGCTATGCATTGCCAAGATCCAGAGGACACCATTTCCGTCAACATCTATGTGAATGGAGACCCCTAGAGTTGTGCAGTGTACTGGCTGTGCAGCCATGTAGGACAGCCTTGAGTTCATAACACCACAGCTTTAGGAGGAGGCAGCATAGTCCAGGGATTAAGAGTGAGGGCTCTGAGGTTGATGGTCCTGGGTTGGATCACAGGTCTTCTGCTCGTTAGCTGTATGACCTGGAGCATATCTTTCAAATTTTCTGAGCCTCTCTGGTACCCATTTTAAAAGTAATGATGGTAATAATACCTCCACATGTCATTTTGATTATAAAATCAGATAATGCAAATAAGGCACCTTGCTCAGCATGATAAGTAATTTCACAATGTTAACTATTAATGTTTTGTTGCTTAAAATGTAGGCTCTTCCTGGAGCCCCAGAACCCAGTGTTGTCAGAAATGATAATAATCAATGGAAAAACACGGAAGGGAACTTGATTTGCCATGTCCTGTTCAGAGCCCTTTGTTTGTGCTTGACTCCTTTCCTTTCCAGAGTCATATAATGTCATCAGTGAACAGAGGAGCATAATTTTCCTGTAATTAATTATTTAATCAATCTATTCATTTGTTTAAAGCATAGTAATTACGCACCTCTTCTTTTTCAGGCACTGTTTTAGACTTTGGGGAATAGCAGTGAACAAAGAAGACAATAAACAAATCATGTCAAAATTCTTTACACAGCCTCTACTGGCCTGCTTGAGCTTTATATTATCCATCTCATTTTACCTGCAAGAAACATATATTTAGGAGAGAGAGAGAGAGAGAACATTTAGAGAAGACTTTTTTTTTTTTTTTTTATTGAAAGTAAAGCTATAACTGTTATTCAAAGGCCTTAACTCTGTGCTCTTTTTCAGGAGACTCTGCTGCTGCTAAGTCATCCCTCTAGTGTTTAACCTCCCACAGTTTGTGGCACCAATAGTCCATCAGCCAGCAACATTAATTATGCACCTACTATGTTCCAGGCACTGCGCTAGGCACAAAGAATACTGTCATGAACACAACAGAAATTTACAGTTTCTTATGAACATAGACATTAAAGAAAGTTTGAAAGTAATTACTTAACTAATAGTAAATGTTCAAAAGAAGCACCTCTCACTGTGAGGAAGCAGTCAAGGGAAGCTTTTCTGTGGAAGTGACATTTACACTGAGACTTGAAGGATGACCAGGAGTTGCAGAGAAAAGGCAGGTAGAGGGAGAGCAGCTTCTGAAATCTCTAACTTTTTCTAAAAGATAAAGATGTTGGGTCATTTTTCTAGTTAAGTTTTTTCCCCATTTAGGGCTTGACAATTGGTTGGTCAATAAATGTTTGTTAAATGACAGAATGAATAGATGGATAGATCATCCATCTTTAATGAGTGAATGCTTGAATACATAAAGTCTTGCATTAGGAAAAATCCTGAAGATTCTCTGGGTCAGGATCATTGGCATTTTAATAGGTTGAAGACAGAGAGTTATTTACCATCCTTACTCCTTGGCCTTCTTCTTGCTGATTTTTGACTGCTATAATTTCTTTAATCAATTCTCTCTTTTCTTTTCACTAGACATACATAGCCCCTCCTTTTTTTTTTTTTTAGATGGAGTTTCACTTTTATTGCCCAGGCTGGAGTGCAATGGCGTGATCTCGGCTCACTGCAACCGTTGCCTCCTGGATTCAAATGATTCTCCTGCCTCAGCCTCCTGAATAGCTGGGATTAGAGGCGCGTGCCACCATACGCAGCTAATTTTTGTATTTTTAGTAGAGACAGGTTTCACCATGTTGGCCAGGCTGATTTTGAACTCCTGACCTCGTGATCCACTTGTCTTGGCCTCCCAAAGTGCTGGGATTATAAGGCGTGAGCCACTGTGCCTGGCCCATAGCTCCTCCTTTTAAAAAATACTTACTTCATATAGGATATGAGCTCATTCTGTTTCTTCTTCTTTTTTTTATTGGATGGAGTTTCGCTCTTATTGCCCAGGCTGGAGTGCAATGGCATGATCTCGGGTCACCGCAACCTCTGCCTCCTGGAGTCAAATGATTCTCCTGCCTCAGCCTCCCGAATAGCTGGGATTACAGGCGCGCGCCACCACGCACAGCTAATTTTTGTATTTTTAGTAGAGACAGGTTCCACCATGTTGGCCAGGCTGATTTTGAACTCCTGACCTTGTGATCCGCCTGTCTTGGCCTCCCAAAGTGCTGGGATTATAAGGCGTGAGCCACTGTGCCCGGCCCATAGCTCCACCTTTTAAAAAGTATTTACTTCATATAGTATATGAGCCCATTCTTATTTTTTATTTTTTATTTTTTTTGAGACGGAGTCTAGTTCTGTTGCCCAGGCTGGAGTGCAGTGGCACGATCTCGGCTCACTGCAAGCTGTGCCTCCTGGATTCATGGCATTCTCCTGCCTCAGCCTCCCGAGTAGCTGGGACTACAGGTGCCCGCCACCGTGCCCAGCTAATTTTTTAATATTT